>NC_135868.1:12526777-12626777 GCF_031162955.1 Sander vitreus
TTAAGGTCTACTAAAAAGTGTTGCAAGGCAGAAATTGGTCATCTCAACCTGTTTAAAGGCAATTGTCTGTTTCCATGGCAACCAGTAGTTTTGTGGGCACAAATGTACAGTGGGTTCAGGGAAAGAGTGGCTGCACAGAGCCAATAAAAGAGACTGAGAGGGCTCGAATGATGAAAAAAAAAAAAATGTGCAAGAGCCCTCAGGTCTGTGCATATGTTTCAAACTGTTTTGGAATAGCTGAATTTCTGTTAAATATTTATTTATCAGATTGAGACTAGCGAATATAATTAATTGCAGGTTTGCAAGGTCATGTATGTTTGCAAAGCTTACAGACCAAATATCAATTATCCGTTGAAAGGTTTTTATGTGAAAAAAAACAAAAACAAACATTAAATTGGCCGACCATTCTTTGAATTACAACAAGCAGGCTGGGTTTGCAAGGGCTGCAGTAGTATTTGTGGATATGAAATTATTTCGTAGAATGCATCAACAATGGATTTTTATCCCTGTTGTTAAGTTTCAAATAGCATGTTTGATGAAGTTATCTGTCAGTGATGTATTATGCAAAGATAGAACTCAGCATATAAAAGTTAGACCGAATCCCCAGCACAACCAAAACATTTGAGGTTGTGATTTTTTTTTTTTTTTAAATATACACCCGACAAAAAAACTGAGTATCTTCTGCAAATTAAAAATTACCATCAAAGCAGCACTACACCAACTTATAAAAGTCTTATAACGAAGCACAGTAGTTGAGTATTCATCAAAGCAAATTATTAACATTACAGGATCTTCTTATCTTTTACTGCAGTTTACCAGTGCTCTCCTCAAACATCACAGCATAAAGTCTGCAGCCTCCTCCAAACAAAATGTCTCAAGATACAATACCATGAATACCAACTAGATGCATGCATCAAAACAAATATCATAGAGTATTAAAGGCATTTTGAGAAGTCCAAACTTTACTCTTAGGACACAAAGTCAAAGATACATTTCCTTTTTTCCAAGAGGTACCAGTCTCAGATCAGGCTAGATTTAGTCTATTAGATTTTTGGGAATTTTGGTCTAATTGTGAGAATCCCTAATTTCCTGATAATTTTCTAAGAAGGTTCATCCTAGTTAAAACTTTGTAATTCAGTAACAATTACAGGGAAAATGGCTTTTCTTTGAAAGAATGGCTCCAATAAAACCAGAATTATTAATAATTCATTATTTATTTACTATTGGGAAAAAGAAATTTCATATAGTTTTTTGATAGTTTTATTTGATTTCTGTCTTCCGGGCCTCGCAAATACAAATCACGTGAAGAAATAACATTATTTACAAAAAACACAAATATCTACAGATTATCTCGGTAAAGAGCTTTTTTACCCTTCTCCCAGGCTTTCTCAAGGAAACTTTTATTTTTTTTAAATGTATACGTTTCACATGTGAACAGCAATCCTTCTTTAAGTCGTTAAGTATCATCTATATCAATTATTAATATATGTTGAAGTGTATGCTTGCTTGTAGACAAATGTCATGCAAACATTTTCTTTCAACAAAGTGTAATTGCTCAATGATTAGCCTAGATATTTTTGTATCTGTTTAGGTTAAATTGTGTGACTCAATAATGCCATACAGCTCCACCTGCACTATTTTCATTTAATAATCACTGGATTTTAAAATTCTGAAAACAATGAATTCAACAATTATTTGTTTAATTATTCTTTCATGCTAAAATTCCTACATCATTGCGCGTCTGTGCTCCCAGTGAAACTGGTTGTCATGACAGCTACAGCAGACTCATTAAGCTCCAGGAGACAACAGAAACAAAACACTGGAGAGGACAATGATCCTTTTCACAAAGATGTACGGGTATGAATAATTCTTTTTAAAATGATTACAATACCAATGGGCATGTTCAAACCAGTTCTGAATTTTGATTGGAGGAGTCTATTCTTCACATTATCACTCAGAAATCCATTCTCGAATGGCACCTATTTATTTTGAAATTCCACAGGATGCAGCAAATGCCACAGATGTTTTCTCATCAGATAACTAATTGGAGGCAAATCATATTTGTTCTCACTTGTTGGAGCAGATTGATTGTTTCACTGAAACAACCATTCATGAACACTAGGGCTGTCACATTTCTCCAAATCCACAATTCGATCTGACATTTTATCAGCAGTGACGGCAATGCCACAATAAGATCCACTAGACTACTTTTTTTAACCCATACCCATATGTGTATAGATTATTACTAATTTTTATTAAGTCTCTCTCTCTCTCTCTAATACAGATATGCATATGTCTAGTCTTCTTAGACAAGTCCATACATACCCTTCTCATCTCCTTGCGTGTTGTAACTCTGTCTGACGCCCCCAGCGCTAGCTTAGCCTAGCACAGATCCTGGAGGTAACCAGTTCCAAATAGCCTACTGCTCCGAATAAGTGACAAAATAACGCCAACATGTTCCTATTTACATGTTGTGATTTGTATAGTCACAGGGTGTACAAATAACTAGGTCATATGAGACACAGCCGTCTTCTAACCGTAAACATACTGGGAACTATATTCTCAGAAAGGTGAAGCACTGCTACTTCTGCTAGTTGGGCGGAGTGATTTGCTAGCAGCACCTGAAGCCCTGTGGTGAGGAGCACAGAGTTCGCCTGGAGTTCGCTCAGAGTTGGAGTAATAGAGTCAACCATTACAGATAGTAAAAGCATAGTGACCTTGTTGGGGCGTCATACAGAGTTACAACACGCAAGGAGATGAGAAGGGTATGTATGGACTTATCTAACTCTGGGGGTTACTGTGAATAAGCTAAAGTCCCAATAAGTCAGCGCGTTCCTTTAAGTAATTTCTTTAGCAACAATACAAGAAATCCACTGGTTTCACCTTCTCAAAAGTGAATATTTTCTGGTTTTCTTAATCTTCTTTGATAGTAAATTAAATATCTCTAGGTTTATGTGTCGACCTGGGCTTGAGTACATTTTTATGGGCCTTTTTTTAGTATGTGCTGACATTTTCTAGATTAAACTATTCAGTGATAAATAAGAGAAAATAATGACAAAAATAGTTATTTGCTTGATGAGTTTTAGTGCAACAGACGGCTAATTTGTACAGTTTGTCCAGCTACACCAAGCTATGGTCCGAGTCTTTCTTATGTATTAAAAGGAAAGAATGGACTGGGATTCTGTATGCGTGAATACTGTACTACTATAATAAATTGTTGAGTCTACCTCTATGGTGTAGGTCTGGTCATGCTTGACAGTCTCTCCACTCCGCAGCGTCCTGGCGTAGGTGAACTCTGTGGTTGATGGGTCTTTAGTTCCTTCTTGTGATCCATCTCTTTCTCGGCCTGAGATCTCCTCTCCTCCCACAGACTGGTCCGGCTCGACCTCCACCCTTCCCTGCGAATCCCCCTCAGAGTCTTCTCCCGGCTTCTTTTTCTTCTTCTTTTTCTGTTTCTTCTGGGAGTCAGCGTGCGCTTTTCTCTGGCGGTACTCAGCCAACTTGAGAGAGAAAAGGGAGACAGGCAGGGTTTAAGATAAAATTACACTTTCTGCTTCAATGTTGGTCCTTGGAAGTTAAAAACAGTAGCAAACGTTTCAATCAAATCCTTTTAAGTGTTAATCTAGTCTACATCTCCGGTCGTAGCTTCCATTCAGATCTTTATTTATCTGACCCTAATACTAAGACTTGAGAGAAAGAACCACCTGCTTTAGCCTAATGTACAACTTCATTAGTCTGTCTAGAACGGAGTTTATACTTCTAACAAAAGAAAAAAAAACACATGAACCTACTCGGAGTCCACACAGTTTGGTGAAACTACAGCGAAACATTGTGTGTCCCAAAAAGTCTTCCCTTCTCCGAGTGAGTCCTCCCTCCCTGTGTCCATATGACCCGACACATGCCACTTGCTCTGCCAGGTGCTAATCCTGACTAAAGAGATTACATTTTTAACTAGCAATCTGTCTGAACGGCCAGTAACATTTTTGTTGCTTTAAATTGTTATTATTCATGGATTCATGACAGAAACAACTTTTTGTGGGTACGAGAACCAATTTCCACTTCATATCAATGTATTAAGCTCCAGTGCTGGTGCTAATCTATTTAAATTTTCCACTGGATAGGGCTGGGCAATATGGCCAAAATCTTGTGTCCTGATACAGGAAATGTTCATATCTCAATAATGAGATATAGATATAGATATATAGATATATATATATATATATATATATATATATATATATATATATATATATATATATATATATATATATATATCTATCTATCTCACAATACAGCATGTTTTCTGGTAATTCAATAAATAAAGTCTATATGAAATAACCACATGGTAAAGCCTATTATTGTATACTCCTGTGTGATTACATATTATTATTATATTACTTACATTACTAATTTTATTAAGACCTTTAGTGCAAAATGAAGATAGGGTGCAAGGATCACAAGTTACATTGTCGTCAAAATGACGTAAATATTGCTCTAACGCAGTTCAGCCACTGGTTTTACGACACTGATAGAAACGATATAGAAAAACATATAATAGACTTTTTTATATCGTTTTGATGATAAATATGGTCATATCCAAGGGGGTAAGCCAGTCTCCGCAAAGCGTACCTACTATGGAGCCATTTTGTTGCTAACAAGCCATCACCCGCTGTTAGCATTCCATTGACTGCCATTCATTTTGGCGCCGCATTGACAGCAAATAACTTTACATCTGAAGCGTTTAAAGACTTTATTTGTCCATTGTTTATTTCTAAAGAAACACGACAATGTATAAAAGGCTCCATTACCTTGTATCTCACGTTATGGCTCCATAGCAGGCGTTTTTGTAAAAATAGGCTAACGATTATGTCATAACCATGCGACTTGCTATCGCATAGTAGACAAAGTACCGTACAGGAGAAGCTCACAGGCAGTTTCAACTTACATTAGCTGTTTAAGTTGAATTACTAATGTTAACTAGCATTTTAGTTAGCAATAATTACCTTGTGCCTATGTTATCTCCTAACATATACCTACGCTCTCCGTCTCTGCAAGATTGGGAATGATTGAGATTTCTCTTGGCACAGCTACCAGAAGACTTACAACAGACAGGTTGCTCACGTCACATCTACGTTGTCTCTGTCAGTTTGAGGCTGTGCAGTAACGCTCAGCCATCATGGGAAAAGTGCTTCTAATAGACTTCACTGGTCTCCGTCGAAGTATAATGGTGTCGCTTTGTCCATTTCTTTAACTGTCTACCCCTGGACAATAATTTGCACATTCCTGCACAACTGTACACATTTAAACAGAAACTTTAAAAACATATACGCATGCTTATTTTTTCATACCCTATTGTAAATGTTTTTATTTTTTATTTTATATCATGTCTTTATACTTTTGCAATGTGGTTAGTGTTATTCACCAAATTTCACCAAGTCAAATTACTTGTAGTGGCAATTAGAGATGGTCCGATACCATTTTTTGCTTCCCGATACCGATTCCAATACCTGAACTTGCATATCGGCCGATACCGAGCACCGATCCAATACCAGTGAGTCATATATTTTATTATGTTTTAAGAACTATATACTACTATCCTGTATGGATGTGATTTCTATCTTTGTTGTCGGTCTGGCTCAGGTTAAACTCTTTGTGAAACATGAATGCCACAGAACTTTCTTTTATTCTGCAGTTTGACAGTCAGTTATAAAACGTAAAAAGAACATAAATACTACTACTTTAACGTATTTTTTCTTTAGGGCTTTATTACATGGTATCGGATCGGTGCATAAACTCCAGTACTTCCCGATACCAGCGTTTTAGGCAGTATCGGAGCCGATACCGATACTGGTATCGGTATCGGAACATCTCTAGTGGCAATCATACTTGGCAATAAACCAGGACCGACAGCAGGGGCAGCAGGTGCCACAGCACAGGTGTTGCATGGATTGCCATAGACAGTTGCCAAGGATACCGTGCTAATGCCTGCTCACCTGTCCTGGAAATGTACCCTATGACAGAAGATCCTAACCCTAAATGCACATTAATATACAGGTTTGGCAATACTGTTTAGCGAAGATACTGGTGAAGAAGTGTTTTTTCCTTTGTCCTGATATTTGACAAGCTGGAACCAGCATATGTTTGGCATTTTTGCCCCAAAAATGACTAATCAATTATCAAAATACTTGCCGATTCATTCTTTGTTGATCGACTAAACAATTACTCGTTGCAGCTCTACTGACAGCACAGATTGTATGCACCTCTCCAGCAAACCCCACTCCTGTAGCAGCAAAGTCAGTATAAATAACCAGGAGTGAGATATGAATGAATGCCAGTCTTACAGGGGGAGAATCTGGTGATTATCATGACAGAGAGGCTCTGAAAACACAACAAGGCTATCCTTTAATTCTGATTTAAATCGGGAGTAACACACTAGCACTAGTGTGCAATATGCAGTGGACCTGCCAGCAGAAATCGCCCTGACTTTTAAAGACGTCTCAGGGAAACCCAGACTTTCGTTGAGCTGCTTATCAGGCTGCCTTATTTGGCTGGGCAGAGCAGAGCATTGGCAGAACATATGGAATACTGGAGCCTGTGTGGCTGTATCACCATCTGGGAAAGCAGACTACGTAGGTGTATCACCATCTGCTCTCTGAAAACATTTACACAGGCATATTCTTTACACAGGCTTTTTTTTTTATCCATGTCTAATAGCAGCTGACTAACAGCATCAACAACAACATCCAGTGAACTGTGTTTGATTTTATTTAAAATCAACTAAATTGCAATTACAATCTGGTGTTACTGGAAGGAGTGGAAGTACACAATTTTTAGTGCGGATGTGTGTTTATGTATGTTTTTATATGTCTAAATGTTTTACTAATGTAACTTAATGGAAACATGACGAAAATTTGTTTTTCAGCAGGATAAATTTCAGTTTGAGGAAATTAGACAAACAGTAGGGTTGGACAAAAACAATATATATGATGAGATGATGTAAAAAAGAAGAAAGAAAAAAAGCAATACATGAGAAGATCTTTATGGTTTAAATAGAAATTACAAAAGACATAAGACAGCCTTGTTTTATGAAGAGAGAAACGCAGCTGACCAATAATTGCGTCACTAGCATTTGTGATTTGATGACGTATAAAAAGCCAATGATCTTCTCAGAAGAGCTTAACATTTGTGCCTCAGGAAAAAGCATACTGAATTTACAATACTTTACCACAAACTGAAAAAGTAGCGTAGTACATGTGATGCTCAATATACAGATCACAAGCATCATTTACAAAAATGCGTTATTATACGAGTAACAAAGTGGTTTGCTGTAGTTTGATGCCTATGAGACACACTGCTAAAAATACTGAAGCAAAACTGAAATGCAGCAGTGCAGTGTCCCCGGGGGGGGGTGGAGGGGGGGGCTCACTGTCTCTAATGTCATGTGTCAATGAGACTGCCAGCAATATTGTGTTAGTCAACACCTAGCTATTAGAGGCCCAAACTCTTGTGCTTTACACACACACATTTTAGTTAGTAATCAGCAATAGCTAATCGCCCTGAAAACAAAAAAACAGCAATGGAAGCCACCTGGTTTATGACTGGTGCAGCGGGTGGAGCTTCATCTGCGAAACTTTCAAGACTTTTCAAGACACTTTCCAAACCATTGCAGGAATTGGCTGAAATGTATATTTACATATGCATATCACAGACATAGGATAAAAACTGAGCTGTAAACAACTCCTGCCCTGAAGTCTCGTCACACTGCTATCACTGTTCTGTAGAGTCATTCCAGTAGTTTATTCTGATTCTCAGCACGTGCATACTGCCTATTAAACAATGACATTTGGCTCAGTTTAATCTGTGGGTCGACAATAAATTAAACTTGTTTTTCTCTCAAGCAATACGTATTTCTCACGGTCACGGCCCTGCGTGCCTTTGCATTCAACAAATCTAAGCCATGATCAAAGTCAAGTATCCTTATAATTTCTATTGAGAATGAATGAAGTCATGCTCATGCAGTATCATCCTCAAGCGTCACAGTCTCCCTCACAACCCCAGAAAAAACAGTGGGCAGCAAGCAGGGTAACTCTTCCAATTCCAGCCTCAGTAACTTCAACTATATGATGGATTTTGACCCGTTGGAGTGCATAACATAGATGCAACATCCTGGGTTTCAATCTAGCCTATAGGACGATTGTTGCGTGCCCTCGCCATATATTCCCCTAAAAAATTTAAAAATGTAATGTGCTTTAATGTTTCCTTATACACAAAAAAAGTGTTTGTGTTTAGTATTAGTATTTTGGGGTTGTTTGTTCAAAGTATAGTATATCTAAAAGACAATCGTGACTTCACACTTTCGAGAGTATTTGGTGCAAACCAGATTGGCATTTAACATTGTAGTGCTTGACCAAACAAATAGAACTGAAAGACTGCAAAACTGCAAAAAGCATTCTGGTGGTAATAAATCCTAAGATTTAGTTCCCACTAAATCTGTGATGAGTGAGCTATACACAGATACTAGTTCACATCTGAAAACCTTTTCTCTCAAAGACTGTAAAACCCAAACAGCCTCTTTCATGGTATGGCATCTATACATTAGTTATCAGTTGTGGTGTGCAACTGCAGCATTTACACCTTATTTTTCTTAAAGATTAAATATTAGAATAGGGGAAAGGACTCCTTCAGACATGACACAAGTTTCTAGACTAACACAGAAAGTTAGGTTCGGTCATCCTCCAGGTGGTAGCTGATTTAAACTGGACAGTTGTTAGACTATCACATTCAATTAATCACCAGGTAATCCCTTCTCAAGCAGTACAGCATGGCATTACAAGAGCTTCAAATGCATTCAAAGTTATATATTCAAACATATAGGGATAATAAAGACTGCAACCTAATAGTGAAAACCCACTAGTGTCAATCAAGCCGATTAATTAGCTAAATAAGTTATGGTGGTCAAAGTATATTAATCATATAGAGCTGTGCTGGGCACATACATGATTAGTCACCTGAAAGATTAACCGTTCAGGCCTAAGATAAGTAGATCAACTTATACCTTTGCTGTCCTCAAAACCTGCAATGCTGTCTCACAGTGACGCAGATATTTTGGCTATTTGAACCCTAAGACAAGCTACTAGCAATTTTCTGTGGATGCACTATTAAGATTTGCTGTGTTATACAAGGTTTGGCAAATGGTTTCCCAAATGGGCTAAATATATCTTTACTACTATAAGAAGACTGTTTAGACTATATCGTATGTAATTTGGTTTGGAAAGTCATTTTTTTAGCATTACAATTAGCACAAACATAAGTGAAGAAATACAAATCGGAAATTGTGCATAAGATTGCACTGCCCTGATGCCTCATTTTCCAGAATGATACAAAGCTTTGCAAGTACATAAATTAACCCATCACTCATGATGGTAGAAGCTGGTAAAGTTACAAACATACTTTTAATCAGTGACGAATCAGAGAAGCAGAGAAAACAAACATTCATGCCGTCCTCCATAAATTATGCGTGCATCCCTTGAGCCAAATAAAAAAAGACTGCAGTGCCCTGCCCTGCCCCTGAGCCAATCAGTATCATTTTGAAAATGCTGGAACAGCAAATAGGCTGGCACATGTTAGTCCCTGAAGTTGTATTAAAAATCAGTGCTGTTCAACACACTGTGTAGACGGACAAATGGACTGGCTGAGCAGTACTGACCTATAGACAAATAGATAAAAAGTACAAGGCTAAATCAACATTTAAAGTTATCAATGGAGACACGCCCTGTGACTGTAAAAGAAGCCAACATCTCAACCTTGAGTGGCGACAAACTACGAAAGTCCTTTTTCGTTTTTTTCATAAATCTCATCAGTGTCAGTGAGCCAATAAGCATGCAGCATGCTTGTAACAAGATCTAATAATGTTGGTGATTGGCTGTCTAATGTTACACGTCATAGAGTCATACAGGAAAAACACTGTTACGATTTTTGGGGGCTTTTTTGGACTTTATTCGATAGGACAGATGAAGACAGAAAAAAAAGGGGAGAGAGAGGGGGATGACATGCTGCAAAGGGCCAGGGGTCAGACTCAAACCCAGGCCGCTGTGGTAAGGACTGAGCCTTAGTACTTGGGGTGCACGATTTACCAGGTGAGCTACAGGGGGCCCATGATATTGAAATTTTCTGAATGATACCCAGCCCTGCATCTTGGACTCAATCCAAACTTACAAGATCCAATCTGACTTTGGGAGGCTATTAGAACAAATAACAATGAAATATCTTGTAAAGTTTCTAATCTGCATGTGAGGGCATGGTGACATGTTACTGTGTAAAATAACAGCAGACCCTCCTGCAGTGCAGTGGGGCCAAACGCAGCGTATTAAATCTTTCTCTGCAGTGTCTGGATGGACAGTATTTGGAGTGTAGCACCTTTCCAAGTCTGCCTGACAAAATGTATCTGTTAGTATTCTCAATACCAACACTTTGTAAATGGGTTCATAGAGAATCACAAGGACAAAAACTGCAATATTAAAAAGGGATGTTATAGTGATAGTGATGAATATCTATGTGACTTTTGTGCCAAGATGAGGCTATAAAAGATAACTTCTTTAATCCTTAGATTGTTACACTGATAGCCAAATATGTTTTGTATATAATTCCTCTCAGTAGCCACATGTCTTTAGGCTCGGAACAACACATCTTGTTAATATCTCCTTTCAGGCATGTTATGGACAGAATTTATACCCGAGATGTTTGGGTAAACAAATAGCAATAACAGAGCTGCTGCAAGGTAATGCTGCATCTCACCAGTCCAAGCAACGAGAAATGAATAAAGCATAGGTCAGATAGAGCAGTGTACCATTTATTTCATTGCAATTTATAACATTAAACAACACTCATTTCTGTGACAAAAATAATAAGGATGCCATGGGCATCAATCCAGGTTTACAAGGCAAAAGCATATCCTGTTGTAGCAAATAACATTGTTTTACATCAGTTATTGGATGGGTGGGGGTTGTCCTCCTGACCTAAATGTTGATGCTGATGATTGAAAAAGCCAATGTAGCACGCCAATTTCATGTGGGGCAATGTTTGCTCTAGCTAGTGGGGATATGTCCTGTAAATCCTGTTACACCAGCCTGTCCGGCACACTTCAGGTGGCGTTAATAAGCCTTTGATAACGATGTGTCGGCTTGACTTGTGGGTGATTAAGTTGGCATTGCGTGCACACTACTGCACGTTTCAGAAAAGTAAAATAAAACATCGGAGTAACGTTAGACAAGCAGGATGACAAAGGAGTCTGTGGCTAGCAGTAGCTGTGCTAACCCCGGCGAGCCAACCCCCGGCTGTCAGCAGGGCGCATGTTTGCTGGGACTGACAGCTGAGAAGGGCATAAAAAGGGGAGGGGGGGGGACCAAAAAAAAAAACAGATGACAGACCCAGCCGTGAGGAAATAAGTTGTCGACAACATTAACTTACAACTTTACAGCTATAAAAGCAGTGTTAATGAGTTACCGGTATGCTAACACCAAAAACTGAGAATCCTACCTTTGCTTTGCCGGCCTCCAGCTTCTTTTGCCTCTCCTCGTCTTCCATCACCGCGGTCCCTGTGGCTGAAACAAGAGGGAAACTGCTTCATGCGAAATATCAGCGAGAACAATCTAAAAACTAACGGTTAAATATGTCTCTCGTATGTCTTCCAGCTCGCTGCCAGTCGCATTTCCTAGGTGGTGCTGTCTCCTTGTTGGTAGTCCGCCGCCATGTTTTCCACGTAAACATGAGACGCAACTATGATGACGCCGTGTAGGTGCCTTCACAGCCACGCCCCCTGACATTCCACTTTGTTGCTTTCATGTGCTGTCAGAAATGTCGTAATTACTGCAAATAAAAACGTTCACCACGCAGTAGGCTCAAGGGGGTAAGCTATATATGTCAATGAGTAAGCTACTACCGTTTTGATCAATGGTAGAAGAGGAAATTTGAGCTGCCACTTAAGTAAACATAGGAGTAGCACGCCATTGATGTACTCCATTACAAGAAAAAGTCGTTTTTACATTCGTATTAGCAACACAATGTACATAAAATATCAAAAGTAAAAGTATTCCCAGAGTATTCCATAGCAGTAAAATGGATCATTTGTATTTTTACGAAGAATTATTTATCAGAATCAAATTCAGAATAAGCTTTATTCCCAAGGTAAGTTTTCAGTTGCATGGAATTTGCCTTGTTGTGTTTGGTGCATATAATAAACATATGAAAGTGGAAGTAGCCTACTGCAATAGTTAAAAACATAAATATACAGTAGAATAGAAATTTTACAATAAAAAATACATAAAAGAAACTATTATAGGCTACTACTTTAAATGTCATCATATGTTTTGTATGTCAAATCTCAATTTGTAAAGTAACCACAAAGTGTAGCTGACAAATAAATGTGGAGGATTCAAAAGTACAATATTTCTCTCTGGAATATAAAGTGGCATCAAATGGAGGTACGTGTACCTCAAAATTGTATTCAAGTAGTACTTTAATAAATGCACTAAGTTACATTCCATCACAATCAAACAGTTGTTGACTATCTAAAACTTCTTAAATAAACTACATGGCTATGTTATTTTGTTGCTTTTCTTTGTCATTTTTCATGTTTTCATCTATGAGGTTTGGACGAAATCTGAATTTGTAAAGGAAATACTGACATGGCAGGATCCTTTAATGTCTTAGTGTACAGTGATTTGTTTAAAAAGCATTAATGATATAATTCAAATATCTGATGATTTTCATAATGTCATACATGTCACTGTTTCATATGCAGTCTGAATCCTGCATAAAACCTCTGCTCAGTTTCTATGGTTACGAGAGAGAAGACGAGAGAGGTTTCTTTTTTAACACTAGATATTTTCATTTCAAAGCAGTTTTTTTCTTTCTAATAAAGACTTCACCTATCAACTCACATTTTACAGCATAGCATGGGCTATTGGCGTAAACTCTTGAAAAGAAAACATTTGAGCTTCCTTAGCTGAATGAGACAGCAGGTAACATAAGAGACTCAGTTTCCAGGACAGATAAAGGCGAGAAAGGACACAATGTACAAGCTATTTAACTTACAGACAGACTCCATGTGGAATTGATCTTCTGTCTACAAATATTTTTTTCAAAAAAAAAAATATTTTCATTAGTTTATGTATCATTATAACAGGTATTAGATCAATACCTGTTCAGGATATAGCTTACAGAATACAGACTAAAGTGCTGTTTTGGTTCACTTCATTCATTAATTCTTCCACATTAAACGTGAACAAATTGGAGAAGTTTGCAGCGATTCAGATGTCTGGAACCGGTGATGTAACAGAGCTGTAGTTAGGATTTTATTAGGTCCAAATTCCCCCAACATAACTTCACCCTGCAGAGGCAACACATTTTTACTACCAAAGAAAGTTTTTGAAAAGATATTTGAGATACTAGTATCTCATATTGAATACTACTCTAAAAACACTAAAGATCTTGAGTTTAAAAAAAATACAGCTTGTGTATGCATATTTGTAAAATTTAAACTCAACCTTAGGTTATTAAAAACCTCCATATTCACAGGAACAACACAATGTTAAATGTAAAAACATTGTTAAAGTACTCTTGTAGGCCACAGTCCTGTCACCTTGTGTTTCAATATGGTTCATAAAATAATATGATTTTCTCAGAAAACCTGCTGGAGCTACCAAAAAGAAAAGATTTGTCTGCCTCTTAGAAACAATTAAAACATACCAGCAGCAGCAGGAGAGGATGCTCTGTGTCTTCGGCTGACAGGAGCCGAACAGCTTATAGTTTGGCAGATTTTGAATTCCACCCATCTTCTTTTAGACATTCTGACCAATTTGATCCCACCTGTGAACACTCACTTCACGTGCAGGAGCGTCCAGGAACTGCTGAGCATTTGAAAGTTTCGACAGCTTTTGAATTATTGATTCGCTGAAGGAGTAAAGTGTCAGCAGTTACCTAAGCAACTTTACCAAGTACACCACAACAAATGGATCAGGACAGAAATCCATCCAATATTAAAAACACAACAGCAGACATATGCATGCATGAAGTAACCCATAAATCCACTTAACAATTGTAAGAGGTTCAGAGGGAGTGAGAAAATAGGCACACTGGAATTAAAATGGAATCAGATGAGCATAAAGGAATGAAAAGATGGCAAGTGAAAAGTATTACTGGCTACTATTAGAAAGTCATTTATGCGTTTTGGCTGAGGGGAAGAAGAGCCCCTCAGTTGGCTACATACACCTGTCTGAAACTAATCCAGTCTAAACAACATGGAGGGAACAAAATAAAATAAACACTACTGAACACTATAAAATTGAATCAATATCCATTTAAAGCTGTTTTAACAAAAAACATTAAGGAATAGATGTATGCTATTTCAATGATCAGAATAAACCTACGTCAATTAGCATCTCTGTTCTTTTTATTTCTGCTATTTGATATACAATTTGTTTGAAAATCAATTTTTTTGTCTGTGTTACCTGAATTGTATGTTGTTGTTGTTTTTTAGCAGTGTCCTGTAATCCCATGCACGATGAGCCAACAGTCTGGCATGACATAATAAAAACAAACTAACTGTATTAGACTGCATTATAGTTTTAGCTGGGTGTGTATAATAATGCACCAATATGTGCAAAAGATGCAACATTTATGAATTGTCTCAGTGTAGGAGCAAATTCATCCTTCTTCCTTGTGTCTTCCATTTCATCTCATCATGCGTCTTGTTAGACTCAAAATGATTTAAACAAGGCAGAAACATAGGCCAAAAGAGTTGCTCCCTCTCACATTATTATATGCAAATATACAGGCAGGAGTGATTTGGACAAGTGTGAGAAAAGTGGAACTGTAATGACATATAAACTGGTCCTGTTGATGACTGAGACAAAATAAAACTGAAACCCTCACCCTATCATGGTTTCACTAAACACCATGCTCACTTCAATCTTAGAGCAGCAGAGTAAAAGCTAATTTGCATAATGAAGATATCACTTTGAAGTATTAAAATATGCATGAGTGGTGGGACTCATCAGTAAAGACAGACAATGGGTCAGTAGATGTTTCAATGCTAAGCTGTGAGCCTCAACACATGGCAAATGCTCTCTTGTGCCTCATGGGTATACAAGAACGTCAGCTGTATCACGTATGTCTGGCATAAATTAAGTATTAATGCCTGTAACTCAGAGTCCAACATACTCTACAACTTAGTAGTTTCATGATTATACTGAAAACATTAAGCTTGCCACCTACAGCTATGAATGGACTTGAAAATCCAATTTCACTCTGATGGCTTTGCAAGTCAATGCTTATTTACAGTGTACATTTTATGCAAATAGCAATGCAATTATCCAGGTCAAGCACTTTTTATGGCCTCTGTGTATTTGAGAGTTTTAACAACCTTAGGACGAGTTCAGATTTTACATGTGCACACAAATGATAAATGGTGAATTTCGGAGGCTGATTCCAGCAAATAGTATTAGAATTAATAAGATTATATTCAGAAATATAATGAAAGAATTTAGTATATATTCACCTGAACTACATCCTTGCAGTGTAGAGAAGGCCATGAACCCTTATGCCATCAATTATGAAGAAAGAATGTGCAGAACAGGTAATTGAAAAGTTAATTGAATTGATAAGATGAATTGGGGAAAATCATAATAAAATCAAAAATTCTGCTTATGGCCCTGCAACCATCACTGGGTTGGACTCGGTTGTACTCCTCCCACTGCTTGCTTAAAGGTAAACATTATTGTGAACAGTGTGAAAAGTAACCTATCAATCCAAATACCTTATTTCGAATTATATCTGATTATATCATTCATTTATGGTTACTTTATAATCTTATCAATGTATCCTACGACATGTGGAAATTTGTAACCCCTGAATGAAAGTCATCTGCTGCCTCTAGTGGTAAAAAAGCATTTAATGCAGTCTATGGTTTAAAGTGAGCAGAGAATCCAATTTAACTCCAACACGCTAGATGGCGCTAATTAGCGATATTAGTCAGGAATGTTCGTTTTTTCCCCTCGGACGACAAATATCGCGAGAGTTTTACCAGTTTCACGTTTCCTCTTTGATTTCACGTGTTGACTTTTGCAGGACTGTCAAATATCCCTCACGACCATGTATGTGGCCAAGAGCCACTAAACATATATATGGTATGTGTTTTAATTACATTTTCTACTAGAAGACTATGGCTTGAGGTATTGATAAATGTAAAATTAATTGTACGTGGTAAAAGTTGTAACGTTAACAGACACAGACTCGGCCAGGACTTTCCATTTAACGTTAGTCATTTGAGAGCGAATAAAGTTTCTCAACGGTTTAATTTATAACGTTAAAGTAACGATTGACTTGAAACTCACGAGAAGATAGCTTAGAATATGACAGGACCTTAACAAAAGCAGATATTTGGCGTGTCAACACTGCATTTGGGGCAAGAACTAGGCTACGTGTAGCTACTCAAGTAGGCTAGCTAGCTACTGTAACACTAGCTACTTCACTTGACTACTTTCAATTAACGTAATGCTTCTTTATTTCTTATACACTTTTTACTCCATTACATTTATCTGACAGATGTAGTCAAGATGTTACCTTTCAGATTTAGAGTTTACATACAAAATCTGATCAACAAATAAAATATGATGCATTGTTAGTAATTAGTTCTTACAACACTAAAATGCTACAGACATGTTTGTGCATCAGTAACGTTACTTACTTGATAATACTTAACGTTACTGTGGTTTTACCTAAGTAAATTGGACTTTTAGTTATAATAAAGGATACTTTATATAGTGTGGAATTGCTACTTTTACTGAAGGATTTGAGTACTTATTCCCCCACTGCGTAATTGTGACCAAGTGGCTATGATAACTTCAGTTTTGTTTCTTTGACTAGATTATTAATCAGCTAAATATGTTTATTTCTCTTTCAGGTCCACTAAAACTGGCAGTAATGTTACAGTGTAGCCCTCATTAAAATGGCAGCAGTAGCTGGAGTGAGGGCTCTGTTCAGCCTCCATCGATCAGTGGCGTTGCAGCACAGCTTTGGGTTAATTCCACTACAGTTGACGTCAACCTGGCTTCCCAGGAGGTTTTGCAGTGCTCCTACAAGAAGTAATGAGCTACCAAAGCCACAGGTTACCCCAGATAATGAATCTCTGCTGGAGAATCTGAATCTCATGGGAGTTGATGTGAAGATGGCACGCCAGCGTCAGCCTGGGGTGCTTCGTAAAGTCTTCACTAATGAGCAAGGTCTTGCTCGGTTTCTGCAAAGTAAAGGTGCCAGCCGCAAAGTTATAGCCGGCATCATATCCCGTTATCCCCGTGCTATCACCCGCTCAATTGAACATTTGGAGCAGCGCTGGGAGCTGTGGAGAAAGATCTTCAAGACTGATGAAGAAATTGTGAGCATCGTGGATCGCTCACCTGAGTCTTTCTTCCGGTCCAGTGATAATGGGAAATTGGAAAAGAACATAGCTTTTCTGAACTCGCTGGGACTGAACACTAAAGACCTCCATCGGCTGCTGACCACAGCACCGCGGACATTCTCTAACAGTTTAGAGCTCAACAGGCAGATGGTGGAGTTTCTGGAAGACATCTGTGCCGAACTTGGTGGGAAGAATCCAGAGCAGTTTCCAAAAGCCGTCCTATCCAGAAACCTTTATATTCTCATCCGAAGCACTAAGAGAGTCAAGACTAACATTGATATCCTGAGAGCTTCTCTTAAGTTGAGCAATTCAGAACTGCTTGCTCTTCTTCAAGGCCCTGGAGCAGAGATACTGGACCTTTCTAATGAATATCTGAAAAAAAATTTTAACAGTCTTCAACAAAAGATGGTTTTACTTGGCTGTCGGAAAGCTGACATAAAAAAACTAATCATCAGCTATCCAATGGTTCTGTACATTGGGCAAGACACGCTGGGCTCTAAACTAGACTGTCTCATAAAAGGAGGAATAACAATGAAGCAGATACTGGAAAAGCCCAAAGTTTTAGACTACAGCACACAGAACATTACAGGGCGACTAGAGGAGCTGCAGAGAGTGGGGTATGACTTCCAGAAGAATGGCATCAACATCCTGGACTCTAGCCGAAAGCGGTTTGTTGCAAAGATAGAAAGGCTTAGTGCCTCACCAGACGACTAGTCTGGCTCAATAGCCACTTTCCAACCGGAGGGATTTTTGTAGTTCCTAGAACATAACGTTCCTAGAACCCTTTTTTTCTCTGGTTCCGACTGGACCAATTTGGGGATTATTAAGATCCTCTGGCCACAGGTCCTGTAACTCTTTCTTTCCCCTTTTCCGCATAGTGGTGGTTAGATGGCTGTGATTATAATAACAAAAGGTCAGTTCCTATGGCCACTTGGCCAGTGTGAATGCAAATAGGAAAACCAGTTTTGGGGGAGAGTAGTTAGTAGAAGTGTTTAGAAGTGGACTGTTCCGATAACTACGTTCCTGTAACTACTTGGTCAGAAAGAGGCTAATGGATGTACATTGCTGGGATAAAGCCTGACATCCGGCGCTTTCGATATCTCCACTATCGGGGCTTAGTCCCGCCCAGATCAGTTGTAATTGTTTTTTAAAAAATACATACAAGCCAGAGTGTTTTTTTTGGCTTCTCATTAATCATATTTTGGTCTTGTTCTAATTAGAATATGATTTCTGACTTCTTGAATGTCTCTTTTGTAATATGTCATTGTATCTGTAGGGCTACAATGAACAATTATTTCACTATTGATTAATCTACCAAATATTTGATTAATCAAGTCTCTAAAATAGTGAAAGAAATCCTATACCCCAAGGTGTGTCTTTAAATTTCTTGTTTTGTCCAGCCAGTGATCTAAAAACACAAAGACAATCAATTTACTATCACATAAGGCATCAGAAACAGCAAATCCTTACTAATGACAAGCTGGAAATAGGACATTTTGGAATTTTTTAACTAAACAATGACTTTTACCAATTGACAATTATCAGTTATCAAGACAGTTGCTGCTTAATTTTCTGTCCGTTTACTTATTGTTTCAGCTCTAATAGCTAGTAATTATTTTTGTTGTAACACAGAGCTGCTAAAAATTCCTTTCCCTTTAAATGTGCATGCATTATTTTATTTCTTGGTCAAAGATGTATAAAAAGTGACATGTTGGAGAGCTGCTCTTGGTATTCATGTGAGGATGGAATCTTGAAATAAAATTGATATCCAAAAAGGCATAACATCTGACTACATGTTTCAATCATAATTCTTTATAAAGTATGTAATTAACACTGCATGAAAAGTGTGATTTGTGTCCCTGTAAGCGCCCGGAAATCTCCCTAATTTTCAGCAGTTGACAATTTACAGCCTGTGAACGTCGCGTTCGTCTGTGCCACATATCTTTCCGACCAAGTAGGTATAGGAACAGTCCACTTCTAAACAGTTCTAACTACTCTGCCCCAAAACTGGTTTTGCCATTTGCATTCACACTGGCCAAATGGAACTGACCTTATCTAACCACCACTATGTAGAAAAGGGAAAAGACCCTGCCCTGAAGTAGGAGCTGAAAGAGTTAAAAAAAAAAGGGGGCTGCAAAAATCCCTCCGGTTGGAAAGCGGAAAACGGGAACGAACCATGACGTATGCAGAGAGCTCGCGGATGAGCTAATGACCCTAATTAGCATATGAATAGCAGTGAAACCACACCTGGCCACAGAATGTCTGGCCTGGCTTGAATTTCCTCACTTAGTATTGGATGAAACCACTACTTTTAAAAAGACTTTTAGAAAAAAAATCACTCATGATTGGATGGCAGATCTGTCACTATTGGTCACCCTGGGTCATTATAAATGCAAACCCCAATAATAAAATAATTATATTTATTCATATGATATGCTACTATGTTGTATATTCATGTTATTGTTATCCTATGGATACACTATTATTACCATCAAGGACATGAATGAATTTTTTGAGGAAAGGAAAATTTTCCAGGAACGTGCCGTTTATTCAAAGAAAGAGCTTTATTAGCAAAAACGCACAACTATGTACAAAGCGTAGGAGATCTGCCCACACAACAAATGGGAAGCTCACGAGAAGCCCAAAATACTACAGCACCGTGAAGTGTCTGTTTGCTGCCTCGGAGCTGTTGGTAACTGGCGGCATTCTGTCTGAATTCGGTCCATTTTGCAGACGTCTGTGGTGCGTTGCCCTGTACTTCGGAATCGCCTCTAATCTCGACTGCAGCGTGGCACAGAGCTCGGTGAGCTCCTGGCTGCGAAAGGACGGAGGACGCACAATCCATCCAGACACCCCGCCAACGATGCCGTCTTCCTCATCAGACATCAGGTCTATGGTGGCGCACTTCCAAAGGTCCACCTCATCCTTAGCTAGCACACTCTGTCTCGCTTCCAGCAGCTGTAAAAACAATCAATAAAGACAATTAGTACTGCGCGATGCACTGCGTGGACACAACACAGCTATTAATGCACCAAAAAATAGTCACATTGACAAAAACTGATCTAATCTAATAACTCTTACCCTCTTTCTTCTTGATCGACTCCGAGCTGAACTCTTCACAGCTTCCGCCTGCGACGCAAGATCTGGTTGTTTGTACCTGAAGCTCCTGCGTACTGTCTCGTAATATGTCTTACAGGCAGCTGGAAAACAATTAAATGAGAGTGGTATGAATAAAAAAATATAAGTCACAATAAAATTAAACAAGGAAGGAGAAAACAGTAAAAGTTACTTACACACAATGGCGTCATTATCAGCATCATGTAAATCAGGACTTGCAGACATAACTCCGAGCAAATAGGAGGTCACGGCCTCGTTATGAGGCGAGGTTAGTCTGTGAAAACAAAATGTACGGTTAAGATCGGTATCTATTAACGTATCTATTTCCTTATACAGCAGAATGAAAGCATATTCTTTAAATCTTACCCTTGCTCCGGTTCGTAGCGCCTACAATTTGTCTCCGAGTTGTGAAGACGGCGTACTGCTTCCTGTAGATTACAAGACCAAAAAATACACTTTTATAAAGCAACTTACACTGGTTCTGCTCACTTGTTCATTTACAAGTCTACTTTTAGCTTGGGCTACTTAAAAAAAAAAAGCTTTGCTTTTAGGCTACTTTTAGCTTAGCTAGCAGTCACCAAACATTCTTACTGCAATCTTGGGATTGTGCACCCGTCTTCTCTTCTTAGAGTTAGTCTCTTCCACACAGTTTTTCGACTCCAAAGCAGCCAACCTATCCTCTATGGACAGCAACCTGGAGTTTACTACGGTGAACTGCTCATTCACATCGGCAGCAAGCAGAGTAAGCTGACGAGACAGCCCACTGATAGCATTCAGCAGTTTCTTCTCACCGGTCTGCGGACTGGCTGAAAGGGGTCGATCACGTCCATGCAGAGGAGTTGAAGGGGAGTTGAAGGCGAGGCTTTCCCCCTCTTCAGTCACATACTCATCCTATGCAAATGTCAAGTATATATTTAAAATGCATGCAATGCCCATACTCAGCACCTCAAACGGCCATACTCAGTGCATGAATATGCTCATTTGAATATGAAAAGATTTTAAAACTGTAGTTTGAAAAGATCATGTGCATCTCAAACAGCTAGCTTTAGTGCAATGAACCTGTTAAAAGTACTCTGTGGGAACTTCATTCAGGGTTTTTTTTGGAATTGTTTATAATTCAATTGTTTATTTTAGTTGGTTTCATAGTTCCCTAACAGAAATTTAAACTGTACACACTGAGAGTAACAGTAGTAGTACTGAGAGTGGAAAACAATAATGTGAGTGAAACATGTTGGATTTTCCCGTTTGAGCTCTGGATTAGCATGTATGGAACGTTATACTTGTATATTCAAAGGTAATTTCATGCTTACCACATAGCAGGAGATGTCTTCATCATCTTGCACTGACTCTGAATCGCTGGAGTCCAGGAAAAGATTAATGCTTTGGTCATCTGCTGTTTCGTCTGGAAAACAACCCGTGCAGAAGATAGTTATGCATTATAATGCGATATTCGTATTTAATTAATTATTATTACTACAATAACCACAACAGTGAAAAGCAACCACATTATAACTAGACAATTTAAAGGGGAGACCGGGTACAGTTAAAATATCTGTAGCCCACTGCTGTACAGGTCTAACAGTTAAATTGTGGTGCTCACCGTTGTCTGAACTGTTAGTCGCTGGGTGCATTTCTTCAGATTCTTCCATCACTTCTTTTTCTGGGTCCTCGGAGTGCATTTCACTTTCATCAATCTCTCCAACTCCAGCCAAGTTATCTTCGAGGTCTTTACACATCGACGGTCCATAACTCCCGCCGGTTCGGTCATGACTGGATAGCAGCAGGCTCTGTACGTTATCTGACCTAACCCTTTTGGATTTCTTCTCCCAAACTCCATTTTTGAAATAGCGCTTTCTGTGGTCAAAATACTGTGTATGACAGAGTTCAGTGTTGCAATGTTCACAGAGGCGCCGAGGTCTTTTCTTCAGTCTTGGGACTTCCATCTTTCAACTGACGGCACACCGTGCTTGTTTATATCATAGACATATGCGAGCTCGTCTCGCGAGTTCTTCCGTATAACGATGACCTTCGCATGTGATAGCCCGGCGAGCCTTCTGAGCCCTCGTCCAATCACGTGCGAGGTCATGGGCATGACTCATACAGCAGTACTTGCAAGACGAGCATATAAACTATATATACTATACTATAATATATATGCTGTCTATGAAATAAACATATAAACGTTCACAGGCTGTAAATTGTCGTTAGCTGCCGAAAATTAGGGAGATTTCCGTTTAAAAAAAAAAAAAAAAAGCAATACAGAAGATGGGTTTTTGGTGCCATTTCAAAACTGAAACATGTCATGTATATTCAATTAGCAGAGGTTATGTGATTATGTTGCATCCCTGGACAACATATCTCCATTTAAAGTATTTAATAGTTTAATCTGAATATTGGGGAGACGAACAGTAACATGCGGAACCAATGTTCGTCTGCCAGTACACCAAACGGACTACACCAAACTGCTGCACAAGCGTTTCCTCACGCCGTTGCTGTGCATTTGAAAGTGTGAGACAGAAATATAATCAAAGTATTGTATTCGCAACGTAACAGGTAGGTAACTCTGCTAACGTTAATTTAAATTCAGTTTAATCAGACAGGCAACCCATATGGAAGTTAAGTAGCTAGACGTAACCTAGGTTATAGTTAAATATGCAGTACAGAGTTTATCTTAAGACAAAACGTTACTCGCTGCTCAGAACCAGGAGATAATCCTTAGCTCTTCTGTTGAGCAGTATGTTAGATCCAAAGTGATCATCTGATGTATCGACATGTTTCAGTATAAAGGATTTGGAGAAAGCCTGTGACGGTGTGATGGAAAAACCGGCGGAGGAAAGCGTTGAAAAGAGGACGGATGAAGCTGTGAAGGGTGAAGCTGCCCTCAAACCGCAGTAAGTTAGTAGCCATTTGTGGAATACAATGAGAATCTTGAGACTTTCCTCTCCTCCATGCATCTTGGAAGTAGTTTAAGTTGAGCCAGAAATCCCCACTCTACATCATGTCTTGTCTGTCAGCTCCCTCTTCACCATAACAGCCCATTATAAAGCTTAAATTGCAGCTTGTTCTTATGCTCCATTTTGTCCTCATTGGTATACCCAGAGATGCCCTTCGCTTGAGGCAGCAACTGTCTCTCAACCTGATGGAGTAATCCACCGTTTTTCCAGCAGAGTAGCATGGACTCATACATTTTACACTGCACACTCCTTTATCTGATGGAGTCAACAGAACTACACAGTCAGCAAAAAGGCTCAGCAGCCGGTGAATGCACTTGACTTCTTGCACAGAGTATGGACATAGCTCTTATTCCAGTTTTACAAGGTATGGCAGGTCCATATCAATAGCCCCTCTTGTAATTGTACCATTAAGAGAGTAATTAATGTGACCAAATATTCTTCCCTGACACCTTGCTGAAGTAAGGCACTGTGTCAAATTATATAGACAAATTGTAACAGATGGTTTTGCAGGGCATTGATGTTGCCCTATTCTACACAATGGTCGTTCCACTCTGTCTTAAAATATTGTGTTGAATGTCCGGATGTTACATCTTCAAACTGACAGGTCGATTCAATTTCTTTTTCCTCATGTATTTACAGATTCCTAACAACCAAAGAAAAATTTCATGCGTTTGTAGACTCTGAGTGGCAGGGCTCAAAAGGAGAAAAGGCTAGTGAAAATGACAGAGTTGAGGAGACAAATGAGACCCCTGAGACCAAAAAGCTCAAACTAGACACAGAGGAGCAGAATAAGGGCGGCAACCCAGACCGTAAACGTCTTCGGGGACAAAATAAGTCAAGGCCACACACAAAGCCTACCGCCTATGATGAAAAACGACTGTGTCTCTCAGTCCTTCAGGTATAAAACCAACCATTCACAAATGCCACTTACAGTACTTTTCAATTGCTATGTCAGCTGATAGTTAATGTTATGCCTTTTCCCACCCATGCAGGCCAACAGGGAATGCCCCTTCGGTGACAAATGCCACTTTCATCATAATGTAGCCGAGTACTTTGCCACTAAGCCCGCTGACATCGGGGAAAGCTGCTACCTCTATGACACATTCGGAAAGTGTGCTTATGGTCTCACCTGCCGCTTCGCCAAGGCCCACACTACACCTGACTTCAAAACCATGGAGAACGCAGAACTAATTAAGGCCAACGAGGGCAGGAATGCAGTAAAGAACAGCCTGAGTAAGGACCTCCAGAATAGTCTGAGGAAGCGTTCGGTGGCCTTCAAGAAGTCAGAAGAGTACCTCAAAACACTTGCAAACTACAAAGACAAAAGAGACCAGCAAAGGAATGGTAAGAAGAGTTACAAATACGAGGCGCATTCTTTTCTCATTAATCCGTTAAGTAAGTTTGTCCTTTGAGACACTGACAGACGTGCCGAAATCCGCAGTGAAAAGGAAGTATCTCTGAAGTGAGTCTCTGTGGCACTTATTGGAGCTATTTTAGTTGGGTAACATGCATGCCATTCTTAATCATTTAAGTTAAACAGGTGTAAATTTAAATTTGGTCTTTTAATTCAGTCTTTTGACACACTTAGGAGATGCTCGTGCAGCTGAAGTATCTACAGATCCAGCAGGAGGGGAGCAGCGTGCGTCTACTGAAGCTGAAACACTGGTACAAACCTCTACTCTGAGCAATTACTGTACACAGTAGGTATATATAATGTGTTGCTTAACATATTTTTACCTGTTTGCTTTGTGACAAACTACAGGCCAGCCCAGATAAGCAGCCTCCAGCGAAGACTGTTGGCCCATTGACTGATGTAGATGTCATCAAGTTGCGCCCATGTGAGAAGAAACGGGTATATCTTCAGGCAACTGTCTTTCCTCCAAAATTATATTTTCTTAAAATACATTGGTGACTCACAAGACATATCATGTAATCTCCTTTCTCTGTGTTCAAGGTGGACTTTAAAGACAAGCTCTACCTTGCTCCTCTGACAACTGTAAGTACAACCAGACTCATTCGAGTACTGTCGTTGGATGTATTATTGATGTAGTTAAATGCTGCCCAACAAATCATTCCAGACAAGAGTTAATTTAAAATTTCACTCTAAAGAACCAGTAGCATACCAAGCTATATCAAATTCTGGCCCAGGTTTTGACATGATAAAATACTTCCTTTTCTTTCCCTAGTGTGGAAATCTGCCTTTCCGTCGTGTGTGCAAGCGCTTCGGAGCAGACATCACCTGTGGGGAGATGGCCATGTGCACAAACCTGCTGCAGGGACAGCAGTCAGAGTGGGCCCTCCTGAAACGGCACGAAAGTGAAGATGTTTTTGGCGTCCAGGTGATGTCATCATAGATTATTAAGACTCTCCAGAACCAGAGTTGTTGAATTACTCTGTTGAAGTTGTTGTTATAAACACGACTTGTGTGAGAGTGAAGATGGCCTCAGTTCTGAAGTCCGAATTGTGTCTCCAGGTGGAGGGCTGCTTCCCCGACACCATGACGAGGTGTGCAGAGCTCATCAACAACAACACGGATGTTGACTTCGTGGACATCAACTCTGGATGCCCCATTGACCTCGTCTACAAGAAGGTAAACCCTCTATCAAACTATGTAGTCCCATTCAGATTAAAGGAACGTTCCACTCTGGTTATCACTCCTTTATGTTTCCCTCCCTGCATTGTAAAATGTTGCAGCTTTACACACTTATTTAAATCGGTATTTCCAAGCCTTTCTGTGCCCCTGTGTATAAATCACCGGCACTGATGTTTGGCTGGAAATGGAAAATGTCAACATGACACTCAGTGACAGATGGTCTTTGTTTGCTTTCCCTCATCAGGGCGGAGGCTGCGGCTTGATGACACGCACCAGAAAGTTTGAACAGATAATCAAGGGAATGAACTATGTAAGCTTTTCTTTAACCAAATGTATCTAAATAGGAAATACCACTGTCATTAAATGTATATAGTATCTAAGTGTTAAATTTAATTAAAAGTTTTTTTTCTTCCTGAAGGTCCTTGATGTCCCTTTAACTGTCAAGATCCGCACTGGTGTTCAGGAGAAGTGCAACATAGCGCACAAACTCATCCCCGAGATGAAGAAATGGGATGTCTCTATGATCACAGTAAGTCTTGTAAAAGCAGCATAGATAAATTCATAAATGTGTGAGATGTTTTTTTTCCAAGCCCCTTGTTTTTTTGTTTTGTCAGTCCTGCATTATATTTTTGTTATTGCTCCTTTTATCATTTTTATATCTGCAACAAAATGCAAATCAGCGTCAAAGTGTGATAACACACCACTGATGATGTCGTTTTCTTACAGTTGCATGGTCGGTCCAGGGAGCAGCGCTACACTAAGTTGGCTGACTGGGACTATATCACCACCTGTTCCAAACTGGCCAGTCCTGTCCCACTTTTTGGTATGCAAATTTGTAAAGATTACAGCTGCACACAGTAGATGAGGACAACATGTTAGTAAGAGTAATTCATTGTTGGTGATGAGATAAACTAAGGTGACCATTGTTTATTGTATTAAGGTAATGGAGACATTCTGTCCTACGAAGATGCCACGAAAGCGAGAGAGACCGGAGTTTCTGGTATGATGATTGCAAGGTTGGTGCCACTTATATACATTATAGACCAAATAATAAAAAATAAAAAAAAAGTAAATGTCAAAGTATTGTGTGGTCTACGCCACCCGTAGCTTTCAGGACAGCAGTACATCTTGTAGAAAAGAAAGCCGGCCACCTTCTTTCTCAGTAAAGAATGAATATTGGTTTTATTTAGCAATTAAGTTCATTTTGCAAACGCATGTTCTCTTTGCCAGTGCAGTTACAATGACCTTTGCGATGAATTTGATTTTGCATGTTTGACTTTTGTCTCTTCAGGGGGGCTCTCATTAAGCCATGGATCTTCACTGAAATAAAGGAGAGCAGACACTGGGACATCTCGTCCAGTGAGCGACTGGACATCCTCAGGGATTTCAGCAACTTCGGTCTGGAGCACTGGGGCTCCGACACTCGAGGTGTGGAGAAGACCCGCACCTTCATGCTGGAGTGGCTCTCCTTCATGTGCAGGTGGGCAACAACATGCACTTTAGTATATTGCATTTCATTTACTGTCAAAAAGCAATATTCATGACTTGCCATTTGATCCAGAAACAAACTCAATATAGCACTCAAAGCCGGCCTGACGTATAAGTCAACTAAACTCCAACTGCCAACGGTGTTTATAAGCTGCAGCTCGGAAAAGGTACACGTTGAGAAAAAAGAAATCTGGGTGAGCCAGTTTGAATAGGTCGGATGCAGCTGATAAAATGAATAATAGTTTTGTTATCTATAATTTACAGGTGCTTAACTTTGTCAGGAGATGCTGGATCGTCAGCCAGTATAAGCAAAGACTTTGCACAAATGATTAATTATTTGTAATAAATGTATGTTCCTCAGCATATGGTTGCCTTGTGCATCATATTTTTTGGTTTCTACATTCGGACATCTTGCACATGAAGATAGGAGAGATTCAGCTCCTACAAATGAGAACGTAACACTAAAATATTCATCAAACCTTTTGGGGCTTAGGGACCCCAAAAGTCTAGGGCCGGCCCTTATAGCACTATCTCTGTCTCTCAGATATATTCCAGTGGGCCTGTTGGAGAGGGTGCCTCAGAAGATCAACGAGAGACCTCCGTACTACATGGGCAGGAACTATTTGGAGTCACTGATGGCCAGTCAACATGTTGGGGACTGGGTCAGGATTAGGT
The DNA here is from genome assembly GCF_031162955.1 of Sander vitreus. Classification (NCBI taxonomy): domain Eukaryota; kingdom Metazoa; phylum Chordata; class Actinopteri; order Perciformes; family Percidae; genus Sander; species Sander vitreus. The sequence goes on from NC_135868.1 coordinate 12,555,060, forward strand.
AAACAATTTTTAAACCATCAAGAATGACCATTTAAAATAAAGCTACATGAAACTGATCTGTTAAATATATGTATTTACTGACTATAACTTAATTTTTTTTCTTCCCCTCTCCAGTGAAATGCTACTTGGACCTGTGCCAAAGAATTTCAACTTTTTGCCCAAACATAAAGCCAACGCCTACAAATGATTTGCTCTTTGTTTGAACATCCAGTTCTTTTGATTTGTTTGTTTTATAGGCTCTGGAGAATAAGACTTAAAGAAAAAGGATGTATTGTTTTAAATGATAAAGACTATTGAATAGTCTGTTTATTAGACCTGTAGTGCAGTAGCAGAATACATGGGGTGTTTGTGTGTACTTAAAATATATGCAATAAAGTCTTTTGCCACACAGTTATTTCTCTTTATTTTATTCTGCTTGGTATTTTAAATAATAAGCCATTATGAAATATCTTTATGACTAACACAAAAATCCAATAGTGCTACGTGAAATACATATAAACTACACGTTATGTGTAAAAGAAAAATAGATGAGTTACTCATTTTGTTGTGATATAAAATTGAGCCACAGTTGGTGGTCATAATTTAACATTATGTTAATGAGATATAAATTACCAGTTTATTATGTACAACAGTAAAATGTTATGTAATACAACAGCAAAGCAATACTTCCAATCTGTATCTAGCATGTAATATGTTTTTTTTTACACTAAGTCAGACAAGTGTTGAATCTACTTTCGGAGATGAGTTAATATAAAAATGTATTTTAACGGTTTGTTTAATTGTTAAAAACGTCTGGACCAAGTTAATAAGTTTTTTATTCACAGTTCATGACTGGAAAATTTATGCGAAGAATAGGTCAGAATTGGCCTGTGTTACAAGTGGGCCACTTTTGTACATTTACTTAAGTAAGACTTTGAATATAGTGTAATATTTACACTGTAGTATTGCTACTTTTACTCTAGTAAAAGATCTGAGTACTTATTCCACAGCTGCACTGTGAGACTTTACTTGAGGAGCAATTGCCAATTAGCAGCTACCAGATGCAATCAATTAACTTCAAACCAATACTTGTAGCACGGCAGGAGTCTGTGTCTTTTTCCAGGGCTCAGCAGCTGCAGGAGGGCTTCACGTGGATCCATGGCTGGTGTTAGGGTTGAGCTGTTGCTGGTGGTGCTGACTGCGACTCTGCTGCTTGTTCCAGTACAGGGATGGAGACATATCAATGGCACTGAACTTGTTAATTCCGACGAGTCGAGGCAGTGGCGTGAAGCACAATACGTCACACCGACAGGTAAACGAATACAATGAGACTATAGGTGGAAGGTGTGTTCACTGTCGATGGGTTGTTGCAAAGGTTTTCTTTTTGTTTTCCTATAGCAAGAAAACCACTCCACCAGGTTAAAGTCTGGACTGGGCCTGTGTATACTTTAAGCTGATGTATAAAGCCAGACCACGTGCTAATGTTTAAAAAAGTGTAACGTTTAACTCCACCTAAAATGGTTCTTGGTGGCTATTTTACTTACTTTGTACCTGAGTCACATACTAGATTGTATGGCCAGGCTGTATTTTGCAAGTTGTCTAACCAAATACTTAAATGACTGCATGCAGTTAAACAGTTTGGGAGAGGGTATTTCCATAATATCAAACATTTGCATCATTTGTAGAATTTATTTCTCCAAAATACCCTTTTCAGAGAAGTCCTATGGCATGTTTGTTACAACGAAAGGTGCTTACGGCTTTTGATTGGCTAAAATGTTCATTTATTTGAGCTCAAGGAAATCCAATCAGTCAGAGTTAAGAGAGTCTGCACTAGCATCAGACTTGTTACTAGCAACTGCATTTTCATGAAAGGGAGAAATTAAACTTAACTGGTTCTGTTGACACAATTGAGGAAATGTCTGAAGCTTTTTGCCTGCAGTCTCATGCAGTTGATAACCACTACCACTCTCTCCTCCAGATGACAGCAGCTACTTTGACAGTGAAGAATATGGATTTCCTGAGGAGGTACGTCCTGAAGTTGAAGGTGCCTCGACTAGGGAAAAAGTCAACCTTTTTGCTGATCATGGATTCCAGGTAGACGCAGTAGATGCCCCTCCGAGGAACTGGACCAGCAGTAGTTCTTCTGTGTTAAAAGTGGTTTGTAGTGATGTTAGCTTCCAGATTACTCTCCTGACAGGTTCATTAAGTGACGTCACAGTTTTGGGTATGTACTTGACTTTTCTGCCTATTTGAAATTATGCTTAATGCATGTCAATTTACTAGGATTACTTTCCCTTTTCAGGCTCAAAGGCACTATCTGTCATGAATGCTCCAAAATCTTGTGGTTATGAAGTGAACTCTTTCCAGAATACCTTGACTGTACCCTTTACTGGGTGCAATGTAAAACGTGTAAGTTACTGTAAAGCAATTGCCTTGGCTCTGCCTTGCTCTCTTTAAAATGGATGTAAATATACTTTTTGTTTTTACCTTTTCAGTTCATGTCTTAACCAAACTTTAAAATTATTACAGACTGATGGCTACAGCCTGCAGTTGTTGTATGTAGATGAGATTGGTCAGACAAAAGTTGCTACCGCATCTTGTGGGAAAAATCCAAAGTTTCGCCCTCTCTTCAGTGGCACATCCACATGTAGAGACCCAATCCCTTCCCCACCACCAAATCCAAGTGAGTGCAAACTGCATACAGCAAATGGAAAAACGCAATGATTATGCATCACTTGTGGTATGGCGAAGAATTACTCCAGCTATAAGGGATGGCAGACCATTTAAAATGTCTGTCGTTTCAGGGTGTGATGTTCCCTCGGAGGAGCGGGTGACTTGTGGTTGTACAGGAATATCGCCCTCAGACTGTGCAATGAGGGGATGCTGTGTATCTTCTTCCGCCTGCTACTACCCGCTGGATGGTAGGGCTTCCGTGTAGAGGGCTGTGGTATAGACTTATCCTCAATTTTAACTTCTCTAATTGAAAACTGTATTAAGTGCTTAACTTTCTTCTCCCCTCACTTTAGAGTGCAATGCGGGAAACTTTGTTTTTGCCATTCGCTTCAACTCTGCATCCATCCCTTTGGACCCCACCAAGCTCATTATTCCTGGGAGTCCAAATTGTAAACCAGCCATTGTTAATGACAAGGTTGCCATCTTTAAGTTTAAAGTTACAGAATGTGGAGCTCATGCTTTTGTAAGTTATCCTCTTTGCTTGTTTTACAATGCACTTTCCACTTTGTTACTTTTAAAAACAAGTAGTTACTCTGCATTTAAGTTATATGATACATTGCCTGATTGACAGACTTGCAGGCTCACAGTTGACATTGATTGCTACTGCTTATTACAATGGCAGATTTAAAAGCTGAAGCCCTTGAGTTTGTGCATTTTCAAATTTCAACACCATAGACTGGTGTTGTATGACATTGATGCCAGACTCCTCACCCTGACCTGCTATTGTTGCAAAGTAGGTCACAAGTTGACTTCCAGGATTGCTCTGGTGCCGCAGGAAATTCCACCGGATGCATGGCTTTCCTTCGATGTCCGTTACCTTCTGCTTTCTTTGTGTTGGAATTTTAAACGCTGTCGCTTTGAGGACTATAGTTAACTCCTCAGATCTCTGCAGGCTAAATCCAGACAGCTAGCTAGACTATCCGTCCAATCTGTGTGGGGTGTTTTTTCTAAGGCTATATTGCAACGGCTCTGGGTGGCGTCCATGGCGATGTTTGGTTTAAAGAGGGCATGTTTTTACTCCCACCCCAGAATGCTGTGTGGACTAGCCAGACCCTCTCTGCAGTGCTGTGGAGGAAGGTTGTGGTCTGGCATCTCTTCTATACATCTTCTTAAAGGGATTTAAAAAATAAACATGCTGGCAGTCTTTGCCTCAAGCAGTACATCAGTTAGACCTGAAGCAACACCTGAGGAATTTTTACTTTTCTTGACAGGAAGTTGGTGAGACGACTATCTACCTGGCTGAAGTGCAATCTGTTATCCAAACTTTTAATCTCAAGTATGGCATTATATCAAGAAGCGACCATATCAAGTGAGTGGGTTATACATTTTAACACTGTAGGGCCTCATGACATAATGAATGTGGTCCTGCTTTAAGTGTTCTCTGTACATGCATGTAGGACCAAACTCAACTAAGTCTTTTGTAGGTTCATGGTGGAATGCCGCTACAGCAAATTGGGGGCCAGTCCTCCACAGGAACTGGCCAGTGTTGGCTACATTGTCAAGACCCCGTGTTCCAGCTTGCCATCATCGATTACCGCCGAAGGCTTATATGGTGTTACACTAAGAATTGCTCGGGGTGAGGTGCTTATTCATTTTCCAAGCTGAATGCTAGTACAATCTTGATAAACATGGCTGGAGTGAGATTGTACTAAGTAGTGGTCAAATGGTAACATTTTGTCAATTTTAATAAGCTTGCTCTTCTCTATCTCCTATAGATGAGACATATTCAAGCTACTTCCCAACTTACCATCAGCCCTTGCGACTGCTCCTTGGCAAGCCAGTGTATCTTGAACTGCTCCTGAAGTCTCCAAAACCAGATGCAGTAATTCTTGTGAACTACTGTTTAGCTTACCCTCGCTCTGCAAAGAATGCTCTGGTGCTCATTTTTGAAGGGTAAGCATGACTGTCTGATCCCACTGCCTATTAAGGACAACTAATGGCCTAGTCTAACCATAACTTGTGTTGGTCTGTAGGTGTGCCAATCCTCATGATCCAACGGTGTCTATCCTTAAAGTCAGTGGCCTTCCCAAAAATCGTTACCAAAGGCGCTTTGTGGTCCAGGCCTTCCAGTTTATGGATCAAAAGACAAACCAGTACCTTGATGAAGAAGTGAGTCGAATTATTCAGGCCATGCTGTATATAATTGCAGACTAAAATGAACACTACCAAAAGAGGCCCTGATGCAAATGTGACTTGCTCAAAGAGGTCCTTAAAACAGTTTACTAATGAATCTCAACCATAGCTGAACTTTCACTGTTCTTACTGCAAACATGAAATGAGAAAGTGGCTCAAGGATGTATGAATGTTTTTATGTTAAATGTTTTGTTTTTGTTTCTCCTGCAGATCTATTTTATGTGCTCTACAGAGGTTTGTAGGACAGACGAAAAGACTTGTAAAGAACGGTGTTTTGATGGAAAGGTCAGTCTCTAAACCTTGCAGATGTTACCACCTATTTAAAATTTCAAATGATTTGGTTCGAGACAACAAGGATTTTCAGCTTTAAGAAAGGCTTTGCGGACATTAAAATGGATAACTAACTGAAACTAAATTTAACATTTTAAACCATAACTGGAGTCTCTTTGAGATGTGGGATTTCTTCTGGTGTAGTTAAGTGGGGTCAGATCTGTGCTGCAGTGTTTGGTAACATTCTCATGAGGCAAACATAGTGGTCAGCACACACTTGACTACTTGATCAATCTTAACTACTGCCCCCAAATGTACAGTACAAGTATGACCATCCATTTTGAGGGGGCATCTGTGTTTTGGAATAACTGGACACTAAAAACAAATATTCATTAAACCTACTGTGGCTTTGGGACCCCTAAAGTCTAGGACCGTCCCTGATAGCACTCTCTCTCAGATACATTCCAGTGGGCCAGATGGAGAGGGTTCATTAGAACAACAGAACTATGTACTACATGGGAAGGAACCATTAGGAGCCACTGATGGCCAGTCAACATGTTGGACTGGGTAAAAATTAGGTGAACAATTTTTAACCAAGAATTGACCATTTGAAATCAAGCTACACTAAACTGATCTGTTAAATTTATGTATTTACTGACTATAATTTTTCTTTTTTCCCCCCTCACCAGTGTAATGCTACTTGGACCTGTGCCATTCTTGCCCAAAATAAAGCTAAAACTGAAAGGAAAAGGATGTAATGTTTTCAATAAGACTGTAGTTTACATGTGTGCAGTAGCAGAATACATGTGCATGTACTTGAAATGCAATAGTCTTTTGCCCAGAATGGTATTTCTTTTATTCTTATTTAAAATAAGCCATTATGAAATATCTTTGACCAAAAACCCAGTAGTGCTCTGTGAAATGCATATAAACTACAGGTTATGTGGAGTTTGCTCATTTTGTAGATATAAAAAAAAAAAAAAAATTGAGCCACAGTCTAATAATGAAACATGTTAATGAGATGTCATTACCAATTTTGTACAACTTTAATCATTTTATACAGTATAACATGGGTCTGTTTAAGGTGTGGGGTTTACTACAGTGTAGTTTCAAGTGGGGGTCAGATCTATGTGCTGCAGTGGTAACGTCTCATGAGGCAAACGTAGTGGTGCGCACACCCAACTACTTGATCAATCTAAACTACTGCCCCATATGCACAGCATAAAGCGGCATGACCAGAGTGAGACATCTCTATGGCTCTGAGCATGACCATCCATTTTGAGGGATAGGATCTCTCTCAGGTTGAAAGTCAAACTGTTCCACTTAGTGCTTCCCCCATAGAGGCCTGGAGAACTTCCGTTGTGTAAACTGGATGCAGCGTTTTTCTGTTGCATTTGTTTTTGGTGCATTTCATTTTGCATCGTTTCTGTATTTGCAGCGTGTTTATGTATTTGGCTTTTGTGTGTATTTGCAGCACATTTGCTAAATGCTGCGCGCTAGTGTTAATTAATGAAGATATTAATTTGCTTGTTTTGCATGTGGTTTCTGAAGTTGCAGGGCGTTTGCCCATGTCAGCCACCGTAGACAAACGCCTCCTGTATACAGTGATGCTAATGCAAGTTCAACACCATAAGCCTACTTTCTCCGATGAGATTAAATAAACGGATCAGTTTAAACGAAATTAAAACTAACCATGATGGTAGGATTTATTGCAGGGATTTTTTTTAAATTGCATCTATTGTTTAGATGAGTAGAAGTCTTGGCTGAGAGTAAGATTCATCTTCTGGAGAACATGATGAATATCCAAACATACAGTAGCAATCAATCATATATATATATATATATATATGAATGAGAGAGAGAAGCTCTGCATACATTTGCACAGCACATAAAATAATGGCAATCTACCCATAGGATTTGATATATCTAAAAGGTGCTGTACCAAACCCTGATTAAAACTCCTACAGAGGGAGTGTGACTTAATTCTCTGCTCAGGACACTGCTATATTTTTACATAGCAAATTGTTCAATGCTTTTTTTATTTTTGTTAATATGTTCTGTATATCGAGTGCAGAGTGGAAAATAACCTGATGGTGCCAGAAAAGGGGGTCACAAAAAACATCAAATAAATGGAGAATGCTGAATGGACATGCAAGATGAGACATGATGTGGTTCTTCAGGGTCTCTGTTACCAGTGTTAGAATTAACTAGTAGCCTACTGTGCCCTTTCAAAATGTGCCTGTTTGGAACGGGCGATTGCTTGGTCTGTGGTAGCCTATTGCTGAGTGTAGCTTTCTCCAGAACCATTGTACACCAAAATTACGTACAGAAGGACCCCCAACCACTTAATATGCAAAATATCACAATTAAAATGTGGAATAATCAGACAGTTGCCTCATGGTAATATATAAAACAATGAAAAATTAACCCCACACTTACCAGCTGCAATGTTTAAGTGATGACCCATTAATGCATCAATAATAATCTAAACATGTAATATACATCATTATGAAATAGGCAATTCTGCAAAATGTGGACTTTTCCTTGTAATTTAATTTTGATGCTGATACTTTTGTATACTAAAGTAACATTTTAAATGCATGGCTTTTATTTTTACAACAGTATCTACACTGGTATTACTACTTTAAGGTAAAAGATTGGAGTAATTCTTCCACCACTGTTATATCAGAGCCCTTCTCAGATCTGTCAGAGAGGCTTGCTCTCCTTTAAACCGTTTCTGGACCATATGGATGAACATGACAAAGCATCTGCCGCTGACCCACAATTCTTTGCGCCGTGACAACAAACAGCCACTTTGTGTCCACTCATGAGAAGAAGCCTATCTGGTCTATTTCATTTTGTACGTAAATTCAAACATTTAACCATTTCAACGCTTCAAATACGTGTCAACGTCATTAGGAAAACACGGGAAGTGTCTGTCAGGTGAGAAGAGTCACATGTGCACATCAGCTGTACGAGAATTAAAACGGAGTGAGTTCTTTAAACGGAACAGGTTTTTTTTTGTTTTTAATGCTTATTTATGCGTTTCAGAAATGAGCAGAATATAGGTCAGAAAAAGGCTAGCTCTGATTCAGTGTAACGTTGTTAGCCAGCTACCTGATACTTTTGGGTATATTTACTTAGCCGGTTAGCTATCAGTCTGACTTGTCACCTAACGTTAGCTGCTCTGCTTTCACAGTTAGCTAGAGATCTGTTGAGCTGCTCCAGGCCTGTTTTAGGCAATCGGTCTTGCATCAAAAGATTGTGATTTTTAGTTAATGTTAGTGCACATTCCAGTATTAAATTTTTGGTATGGCATACATGTAGATATGTAATGTTCCGTTAACTGAAGTGTGTATAAATAAATATGAACTATATTGCACAAGTACATTTTTTTTTTTTTGTCGAAGTTGTGTGTGTGTATATATATATATATATATTTATATATTCCTGATGGCACGGAGTCTCACACTCATGTAACTAATATAAACTACAAGATGCACAAATTTAGTCATCCTAGTCCTCAGGCCTAGTCATCTGTGACCACAATGTTGCAAAACTGTCACCACCTCAACATCCTGATTGGAAGAGCAGTTTTAGAGGAGTGGTTTTGGCCCTCAAATATGACTGTAAAGGTCTGGAGGTAGACTCGTCTCATTCCACTCTGTTCAACCCTCAGCTCCTGTTGCTGGCAAAGATGGCTCATCTCACAGCGCTTTTTAAGTATGTGGACGAACACCAGGATCTGTACGTGCAGGTAAGCTCATCCTGAGTGTTTTGATGTAATAGTTCAATGTAAGTTTACTCCCTTAATGACCTTCTGCTGTTACGGTAATGGCTGGGTATCGTTCCAAAAAATGTCAATACCAATACTGTAACTTCGATACCGGTTCCTAAACGATACTTTTTTTCGATACCAATTTTATACAACAAAAATAAATTACAACAAATCTTTTGATTTATTTTTCAGCTCCTACTTTGTGAGCTCTGTGTAATGCTGGATTTCCACAGGCAGCTGAAATAACGGCAAAGTGGAGCGATTACGTTTTTTTTTTTTTTTTGTTGTTGGAGTGATTCAATTCATTCCCTATGAGAACAGCGGTATGAGCGAATTCCGCTGACGGTGACAAAAGTCCCCAGATGTTCACCGCTCTGCCCTGTCTCCCAAATTTGACTCTGAGTCAATGCGGTACCAATGAGAGGGCAGACTCACGAACGTGCCTCCAACATATTCTCCTGTGTATACACTACGCTATATTTGAAATGCCACCAAAAATAAAAAAGCGGAAAAATTAACATCAGAACCAAAATCAGAATGTGATAGGCGAGTTCCCTATTCGTTTTGTTAATAGAAAAAAAAACCAAGCTTGCCAAAGGGTATCCCAGGCAGTAGGCATTTCTGGCGAGTAACGTTACATTATATATTTTTTTATTTAGTAACGTTAGTACTGTAGCATGACAAACCGCTAGCTCGGTGGGCAGTTCTCTTTTTCGTGAAAAGATAGCATGTCATCAACAGTTTTCTTTCTACGGTCTATGGTGCACGAAGAAATGATAGAAACACTGTATGCAAATAACCAAACGCAACTTTTTAAGCGTCAAAGTGTGTGAGTGGAGTAAATACCTTTTTTTTAAAATATAAATAAAAAAACTTGTTCATAGGTCAGATAGAAAATTAACGGAGCGACACCCGACACCACCAAAACGTGTACACCGTCGGCACTATTTTGTGGTGACACAATTCTGCTTGGAATCCGCTGCATGTCAATGCACGTGACCGACAGCGGAGTTGCAGTTGAAAAACGCTGCCTGTGGAAACCCAGCGTAACGTAGAGTTTTTCCAGCCTGCCTCTGCGATGTGTAACGTCAGACAGCCAATCACAAACATTAGCTCTTGGTAGAAGCATGCCTCATGCTGATTGGCTCACTGACACCGATGAGATTTACTCCCTAGGTATTGAAATTGGGTATTGAATGACGAGGCATTTTTTTGATACTTGAGAGGCAATTTGGTCAGTGGCAAAAAAGTATTGAATTCGGTACCCAGCCCTAGTTATGGCCAACTAATCAATCATCGTGGTAATCAGATTGCATCCAAATGGTGTTAATCTTGAACAATAAGCAGCATTGTAACTCTTTCACTCCAGGTTAGAAAATGTGCCAAATGTCATTTCAAATGAAAGTTGATCCACCAGACAACATTGCAATCACATCAGTTTCAGTGACATGTTGCTTTTGTAAAACTTTGTGGAACCCTAATGTACATTCAAGGCCCATTCACTCTGACTACACTTTGCAGTTTTGAATTAAGCTTTAACAAAATGTGAGCCTTACACTTCTCAAACTTGGACGTGCTGTATGAAACACCTATCATGTTTTCTTAGACAATGTTAAAATGTATGTGAATTGTTCTTGTTCCTAGCGTCTCGCAGACTGGGTGGGAGTCCAGAGTGTGTCTGCTTGGCCAGAGAAGCGCAGGGAGATCAAGAAGATGATGGAGATGGCAGCCAAGGACATTGAGAAGCTTGGGGGAACAGTGGAGATGGTGGACATCGGCAAACAGAAGGTATTTAAGAGTGTGCTGTGTAATGTTTTGGACTTAATCCATTTGTTTTTCATTGCTTTCCCTATGTATATTGTTTTGGTTATCTGGTTCTGTTAAAGGTTTTAATTTAACAGAATGGGCACTTTTTGAAAAACCTTAACTCTTATTAAAATGTAGGCTGTTATTTTTCTTTGTGCATGCAGCTTCCTTGTGGCGAGGAGATCCCCCTGCCACCTATCATCCTGGGTCGTTTGGGTTCAGACCCGGGCAAGAAGACGGTGTGTATCTACGGCCATCTTGATGTCCAGCCAGCTAACATTGATGACGGCTGGGATACAGAGCCTTTCACTCTGGTGGAGAAAGACGGTGAGAACAGAAGTTTTTTGGTTTCTCTTTGACACAGAATTATCCTGAAGCTGTTCTCATATACATTCTCATTCATTTAAAATCCACACAGCTTTATTGGAAGTTATTGAAGTAGACTGGAACGTTGTTTTGGCATGTAACACAAGGCGTGGTGTGGTTAACGTCAGGGTTTCTGTTCCCAAGCTTTCATGTTATGATTACGCTACTTTCTTTTTTGGCTTGGCAAACATATAATATCACATTGCATTAAAAAAATGACCAACATGTCCTGCAGAGAAGGCCTGAAGGCAGAACCAAATAGGACAGGTAAAGGGAAATGTAGTTTACTGTAACTGAGCCATGACCAGGCTACAGAATGAAATAAAATTGGTAATTTAGTATTTTCACTATTACTACCATCTCTACTTAAATGTAACATCTGTATATGTTCTTTGAGCTTTTATCAGCTTTGAACTTGTGATCATATCACAGTTTGCTGCATATTGCCAAAGTCCAGCCTACTTACCTCATGCTTTAGGGTAGAGTTGTTCTCTTAATCAGGTTTTATCTGCAAGCCTTGCAGATAAAGTTGAACAAGTACTTTTGTATTTAACAATAATACATTCATGGCTCACGTGAAGCATTTTACTTAGTGAATGTATTACATGACAGATGTTCAGTCTTTTTGGATCAATTCATTTCCCATATTTATCATTTTATTTTTTTCTGCTATTTAACCAACTTGCCAGCGTTCCTAAATTAGTTACTATGAATCATTAAAATCGACACAATAATTCAAATGCTATAATCATTTTACACTCTGAAGGTGTATTGGTCATGCGTTAAACAACACAACAGAATTACTTAACTCTACTGTGTGTATCAGCACTTATTAACCAAGTCAACTCCCCGGCCACTTTATTAGGTCCATCTGTTCAACTGCTTGTTAACGCAAATATCTAATCGGCGAGTCACATGGCAGCAGTTCAATGTATTAGGTACGTAGTCACGGTCAGGTCAATTTGCTGAAGTTCAAACCAAGCAGTAGAATGGGGAAGAAAGATGATTAAAGTGACTTTGAACATGGAAGGTTGTTGGTGCCAGATTTCAGAAACCGCTAATCTACTGGGATTTTAATGCACAACCAAAACAGTCCAAAAAAGAGAAAATATCCAGTGAGCAGCAGTTCTCTCATCATTGTTGATGGCAGAGGTCAGAGGAGAATGGCCAGACTGGTTTGAGCTGATAGAAAGGCAATAGTGACTGTCAGCTAAGAACAGAAAACTGAGGATACAATTGACAACTGCTCTCCAAAAATGGACAATAGAAGATTGGAAAAACTTTGCCTGGTCTGTTTGTCTCGATTTCTGCTGCGACATTTAGATGGTCGGGTCAGAGCCTGGATCCATCCTGCCTTGTATCAACGGTTCAGGCTGGTGGTGGTGGCCCCTTAGTACAAATTGAGCATTGTTTAAACAAAGCTCAAATCATCTCAAACTGGTTTCTTGAACATGATGATGACTTCACTGTACTCAAATGGTCTCCTCAATCACCAGATCTCAATCCAACAGAGCACATTTGGGATGTGGTGAAACGGGAGAATCGCATCATAGATGTGTAGCCGACAAATGTGCAGCAACTGCGTGATGCTATCATGTTAATATGAGAAATCTCTGAGGAATGTTTCCAGCACTTTGTTGGATTTATGCCACGAAGAATTAAGGCTGCTCTGAAGTCAAAAAGGGGGTCCAACCTGGTACTAGTAAGTAGGGGTGCAAGATTCAGAAAATGTCACGATTCGATTCAAAATCGATTTTCAGGCTCAAGATTTGATTTTCGACTCAAAAACGATTCTCGAGTTTAAAAAACGATTCACGTATGTAAATGTAGTTACTTTTCCCATGTGATTGCAGTAGACCTACAATTTGTTTTTTTTAAATTACAAAAATATGAATCGATTTTGAATCGGTAGAGCTTGAATCGCAATTCGAATGTGAATCATATTTTTTTTATTTTATTTTTTTGCACACCCTTACTAGCAAGGTATACCTAATAAAGTGGCCAGTGACGGTATATTTGTAGTTTATTTTTTTATGACAAAAGGATTAATACCATTTCTTTTACCTCCTTTCTTTTTTATTTGTTGGATTTTTTCATGCTACCCAAGTGGTTTTGTGTACTTTCTGGTGATAGTCAGCTGACAGAAAGTGCCACATCCACTTCCTCCTGTCTCATTCCTGTCTGCTCAGCCCTCTTCTTGCTTATGTCATGTTTTACTATCCAGTTGTTTAGTTGCTACAGAGTGACTGAATCTGGTGACAGACACCATATATCTGCTCTTTCACTTCCCCTAGGTCAGCGTCCAGCCCAGGGGCAACAAACTTCAACTAGAAATGTAACAATAATAATAACTTGCTGATGTCATATAAAAGCCCAGGGCTTTAAACTAAAACAGTGTTTGTTTTTTCTTGCAGGTAAGCTCTATGGAAGAGGTTCTACTGATGACAAAGGTCCTGTGTTGGCCTGGTTTAACTGCATTGAGGCCTACCAGAAGATCCAGCAGGTAAAGTTCCCAGTTAGTTAGTTCATCACTAACTTATTGTCTTTCTTTACCCTCCGACGGGCACTGTGATTAGGGACAACTGTTTGAATTGGCTCCAGGGGCAGAGTTGCCAAAACCACATCTGCAGTATCCAGTTTACAGTAGTACATCATGCTTCAAGTAATCAAACATTCCTGTTGGTCCAGCAGCAGCTCAACTTTTGAGTGACCAGACCTCTGCAGCAAGACTTGAGGTGTAGTCACAGTCTACAGCCAATATCATTGATGAATGTGTTACAGAGCTTTTTACCGTGAAGATAAGATCCAAAAATAACCTGAAGCTCCTTATTAGCTAATTGGGTGTGGTTGAACACGAATCAAAACTTTACTGGATGGAATGTTGTTTGGTAACCTAGGTGTGGTGATTTATTTTGACGTTTTCACATTAACATTGTTTGGAATTTATAGATGGTAAATGGAATGATAGTTCTAGGTTAAATCCATATCTTGTATATATTCACAGAGAACATTTCTTGAATTTTCAAAGCTTCCCTTTTTTAAGAAATTGCATCTGCAAATTGCAAAATTCCTTTTGTGTGTGGGTACAACAGGGATAATACGGAATATTGTTAAATTACTAAACGGTATTGCTTTTGATATTGTGATGAGTTTTTTTTATTTTTTTTTAAATGATTCTTCTTAGATCATTCTAGAAAATAAATTATCTCTGTGTTAAAATACAGGGCTGATCCTGCAATTGCCTGTTGATTATTTTAGAGCAGTGAGCAGGAGAAGTGGTCAAAGGTCTCTGGATAGAATCTGTGATTATGTCTTATCCATCCGTCACTTAATGATTAAACCAAGTCATGCTACCTGCGTGTTTTGAATCACCTTTACTTTTCCCTAAAACATGGAAACTGTTTGTCTGAAGGGAAAAAATCCCAGTGACATACTGTAGGACATGCCGATCATTATTTAAGGAGCTTCAGTCAACACACACAGGATTTATTCTATGATCAGGATTAACATAAAATATGTTTTCCAAATGAAAAGGTCTGATGTTTTTTTTGCGCCGTTTCAACTTACCATTTAAAAAAAATCCATAAACCTTTTAACCTACTGATCTTAAAAATGTAAACAGTGATACATTTAGCCTTATCTCTCTTCTTGCAGGAGCTTCCCATCAACATAAAATTCTGCTTTGAGGGAATGGAGGAGTCTGGATCTGAAGGCCTGGATGAACTGGTGTTTTCTCGAAAAGACTCCTTCTTAAAAGATGTGGACTATGTCTGCATCTCTGACAATTATTGGCTCGGCAAGACCAAACCCTGCATCACCTACGGTCTGAGAGGAATCTGCTACTTCTTTATTGAGGTAAAGTCTGATTTTAGTTCTGTTTGCAGTTTAGTTAAACTGTGGCAAAAATACATCTAGTTTCACTGTAATGCAATTCTTCCAGTATAAGTTTTTTGTGAAATTGTATTTTGATGAAGCACACTAAAAGATTTCTTTCTTAATTTATAGGTGCATTGCGGTGACAAGGACCTACACTCAGGGGTGTTTGGTGGCTCTGTTCATGAAGCCATGACCGACCTGGTGGCACTTATGGGCAAGTGATGCTGATAATTGAACTATAATCTCATAAAACAAATTTTAATGCAGTTTTAGAGGTAAACACTGGAGACAAAATCTGATTATTTAAACTGCACTTTAGACATTTGTAGGGTTTAAATCTCAAGATTTTAAATATTGTGTCTTTCTTAACAGGCTCCCTCTTAGACAATAAGGGGAAGATTTTGGTTCCTGGGATAAGTGATGATGTGGCCCCTCTGACAGATGAGGAAAAAAAGCTGTATGAGAAAATAGATTTTGACTTGGAAGAATACTGCAAAGACGTTGGAGTCGGACAGCTACTGCATGACACCAAGGCAAGGCATCGATATCTGTTTCTACATCACTCAAAGATAGAAATGCGTTGCACTACTCTGGATTACTCCAGGCTAATCATCTTAATTTAATCGTACTGTTCTTTTCCTGTAGGAGAAAATCCTGATGCACCGCTGGAGGTATCCATGTCTTTCTCTACATGGTATTGAGGGAGCTTTCTCTGAAGCAGGAGCCAAGACTGTTATCCCCCGCAAGGTCATTGGCAAGTTTTCCATCCGCCTCGTCCCCGACATGGACCCCAAAGTTGTGGAGAAAAAGGTAGACCCTGAAATATCTTAACTGTGATTATAATTCTGTCATCTGCTAGTATTCATGTGACTAGAACCCAATAAAGGTTGTGGTGTGGAACATGTTTAAGCCTCTGCCAGTAAAATTTAAAACTTGATGACTTTGCCAACCACTCGAGGGCCTTAGTGGTAGTATGTCACAAAGATGACTCTCAGAATATTGCACCTACAGCTAAAATCTTGCAAGTAAAGCAGATTCACAGAGAAGCCTTCATTTGTTAAATTCTTAAGATAAAAAAAATGGTTCAAAAAGCTACTCGATCTATTCTTCTTGACAAAAAAAATCCATGACTTGTCAGGAGGAGTTGTGTCAATGAGTTGTATAAGATAATCTTGCCACTACTAGTAGTTCTAATAATTCTTAAAAGAATGTTTAAAATAATCAGAAAACAAGGTAGGCAGAAAACAAGGAATAGGTGTGTGTGTGTGTGTGTATATATATATATATATATATATATATATATATATATATATATATATATATATATATATATATATATATATATATATATATATATATATATATATATAAAAAATTTCACTCATATTTTTCTTTTTCATTATCAAGGTTATCGATCATCTGCAGAAGAAGTTTGCTGAACTGGAAAGCCCCAACAAACTGAACGTGTACATGGGCCATGGAGCCAAGGCCTGGGTCTCTGACTTCAACCACCCGCACTACATGGCTGGCCGAAAGGCCATGAAGACAGGTACAGAGGCTGAGTGATGCAAGGCCAATAGAGATGGATATGGTTAAAGGATCAGTTCACTCAAAACACATACTCCCACTTACCCCCCCCTGTTAGCTAGCCATGTTTATAGTTTCATTCTTTGTACGCCAAAGTTTTTGAAATAATCACTTGTTTGTGGGGCTCAAAGCACCGAAAACCAAAAGTAGTACGTCTTTCCAGAAACGATGTCCTGGTCACTCAGAGTAATCCACAGACGTTTTTAAAAGGCAGAACATAGTTCCCTTTTTTTTTTTTATTGAAGGTACTTAGTGATAACAAAAGCCTGTCTCAAAACCTTAAACCACAAACAAAACTGATGTGAAGATGCCACAAAGGCTTATGCAGGAAATGTTATTGTAATTTAGGTGAAATGAAAATCATGGATAAGGATTTTTTTTTTTATTACACTCCATCCCTCATATTGTAGACTTTTTTTTTATTTTTACCCTCTTCACTCATATGTCTATGCATAGCCATATTCTACTGCTCTTCATACTATCCATCCTGCACATACACTTATTCTTACTACTCTTATAATGTGACCACACTGCACATAGCTGTACATACTGTACATATGTCTATATGGTTCATTCAGAATATCCATATTTATTCTGTTTTTTCTTATTTTATATTCTGTTAATACACTGCATATGTCTATATCTACATTATTTTTACTACTAGTATAATGTCACTGCCACTACATTGTACATAGCTGTGCATGTTGTTCATACATTGTTCATATTACATAGCCATATTTATTATGCATGATCTGCTATCCTCCTCCTTGCTGTGCCATAGTCTTTGGTGTGGAGCCTGACTTGACCCGTGAGGGTGGAAGCATCCCCGTCACCCTGACCTTCCAGGAGGCCACAGGACGTAACGTCATGCTGCTCCCTGTTGGATCCTCTGATGATGGAGCTCACTCCCAGAATGAAAAGCTCAACAGGTCTGTCACAGTGCTTCACTTCTCCTTATTTCCCTTTCTACCTGAATGACTGTGATTGAGAAGAGAGGGGGAATCTCCAGAATCCGAAGAGTTAAAAGATATTCTCATAGGAGTTCAGTGTCTAGTGTCACTAGAATAATCGTGATGGACAACTTTACATGTAATATTGATGAAAATAAATTATTTAATTAAGGCAAGGCAGCTTTATTTGTATAGCAACTTTCAGCAACAAGGCAATTCAAAGTGCTTTACATAAAACATTAAAGAGCAGTTAAAATGAAGGCTAAAGGAAAGATTGTCATAAGGCTGAGTACTGTCTGTCACGTCCACATTTGTTTTACGGTATGTTGAATTTAGTGATAGTTTAAGTACCATTTTAAGTTCTTCCACCCAAATGTTATAATTAAAATAAGATGCAATAACTTTAATCTTTATGAATGATCTTCACGACTTACCATTCTGTTGCAGCTTGTAATAAAGGCAGCTATTTACCGATTAAACAAGCTCATTACTGTTTTATCTTTCCATTTTCAGAACCAACTACATTCAAGGGATCAAGATGCTCGCTGCATACTTCCATGAGGTTTCCCAGCTGAAATAAAGTGATGTCTCATTATGAGAAAAATTTAAAATATGTCCATCCTCACTATCAGAGCCATAGCCTTTATGGTGTGATTTACCTTCCACAGTTGGCAATTTTATACCCACACACTTCTGATAAAAGTGTTTTTCTTTAATATTTGTTGTCCTGTTTCTTTTATTCCTTGCACTGCATCACTTATCTACTTACAATGACCTACAATGTCACTGGATTTAATGAATAATGTTAGTTTATTTTCTGTTAGTCTGCTTATTGTGTCTAGTGAAGAGTGATTAAGCGGGTATTAATTGTTCAAGACCTCA
Source organism: Sander vitreus (assembly GCF_031162955.1). Taxonomy (NCBI): domain Eukaryota; kingdom Metazoa; phylum Chordata; class Actinopteri; order Perciformes; family Percidae; genus Sander; species Sander vitreus. The sequence continues at coordinate 12,573,420 of NC_135868.1, forward strand.
GTGACAAATGTATTGCTTAGTACAAGTACAACCAGTCCAGTACAAAAGTAAACCCCAGTTACTATGAAGAGCCGTAAGCTCTACTCATTTTTCTGTACAGGCCAAAGCTAGTTGGAAAAAAATATGTATTATAATTTACAAAACAAAATGCACACGTTGTTTCCTGCAATGGACACTGGACACATGAGAGTGCTGGACAGTCAGAGACTATCTATGGGTTTAAGGGTTTTGGCATCTTGAAGGATTGTGGAGGCCAGTTACAAACTAGCAACAGGCTTTATTTTCAGACTGCATGTAAAAAGATCATATAGTGATTGATTTAATTTCTAATCTTTTGACACATTGACATAACAGTAACAGGACAATAACCTCAGGGAAATTAAAACTTAGAAAAGGTATTTTTCATTTCAAGATCAAAACCTAAAAAATTGTGTCACTTTACACAGTGTAGTATACAAATATTGGCATCAAAATATACTTAAACTACCAAAAGTGAAAGTACCCATTTCAGAACAATGTACATTATTGGATTATAATTATTGTGTAAGCATCAGCAGCTGATAAAGGTGGGGCTAATTTCAACTACTCTATATACTCTGCCTAAAGGGTAGATTATGAATTTCTCCCTGGCGAATAGCACATCATCATCATCTGTTTATTAGATTTTGTATTATTACTCTAAATCTGCAAAGTAACTAAAGTTATCAAATAAAGGTAGTGGAGTAAAAAGTACAACATTTCCCTCTGAAATGTACTGCAGTAGAAGTATAAAGTAGCAGAAAAGACAAATACTTATGGAAAAGATTATTTTCAAACTGTGAAAATTATGAGTGGAAAGGAAAGTTAATGACTTTCCTCCATTTCTCTCGTCCCTGTCCCTTTAAGAGGAAGTGTACGGATCCTAGAGGAAGTGGAGCCTGACATGCTCAATCGACTATCTACGGGCTCAACCCCCCTCTTCGTGTTTAAACCTAAACGGATGTGTTAGAAATTCAAGAGATTCACAATATTACATAGACTACTTTTTATATTACTTTCGTATTCATGTTCTTACGCTTATAAAGTTGTTTCACCTTGATTAAAAACCCGAAAGCTATCGGTATGTTTTGTGAGACTGGAGGATACAAGAAGGAACCTGGCAACACAAGCTGTCATTTCTCCGGCGCGGGAAAATCGTAAACAACACACAGCGGAAGAAATCCCTTTAATACATTTTTCCAACATGATAGTTATGCCCTACACATGTAACGTTTTGTCATTTTGAGTCGCTATAACTTTTATTATAGACGAAGAAAAAGCTAAAGTTATTAAAAATCAAGGGTTTCGCTGCTAAATCCTGAAAAACGCCAGCAATAATGTCGCGATAATAACGTTAAGTTAGCTAACGTCATCTAACGTTATCGTGTTGCTGTAACGGTAGCTGTCGCCCGACAGGCGTTATGCTCTAACGTTAAATGATGTAAGTTATGCAATTAATTAAAGTTAGATAATTCTGACAGGTAACATTAAGACGTATCGGCCCTGTAGTTGGCGTTAGCATGGATCGATACAACGAGGTGAAACTTGAGCTGAAAAGCTGGGAGCAGGGGTTCGTCAAAGACCACCAGAGGAAACCAAACAAGGTAGCTAATTTAAACGCTACTTAAACATTAGCTAGCCGAGAGTCAAGAGGAACCAAAATAATGTGAACCCATTGCTTTGGTTCACAATAACAAGATATTTTGCATGGTTATGCATGTCGTATGTTTTTTTTGTTTTTGTTTTTGTGGTTTCGTTATTGTTCTGTTGGTCCCAGTACATGTCATTGCTACTACGGTACAGTTTCCCTTTTTTCCACAATAGTTAACTATTTAAATGGTCTTTAATTTCCAGGAGGACATTGATCAAGCTCCAGAGGAGACCAGGAGTGAGTATGATCCATAACTTGCAACACAGAAAAACAGAAGTATATCTAGTCCATCTCCAGCATAGATGATCTGTTTAGAGACAGAAGCATGTTACATTATGTATCTTTATTCCAGAGCTGTATAAAGAGTACCGCAGTTTAAAACAAGCCAAAGAAAACAGCAGCAGTGATGCAGCCAGCGGACATGCTGAACAGCCCAGATCTACAGCTGAGGTCATAACAGTCCAGAAGGTACTAAAGAAAGTGTGTTTGTGACTGTGTTTTCTTTGTAGAAAAAACCTCATAGACAAGTAAGGCTATTTGTTGCCTATGCATGTGTCTATCTGCTTTGATTGATCTATGTAGGACGGGGACTGTTGGGGTGCCCATCTAAACCGCAGTTCACAGCCGGCATCTTCTCCCAGACTCACAGCAGAGGAAAAAGACAGTCTTAAGGCCTCTGCCCAATACTATGGACTAAAGCTTAAAAACAACCTGGTGACACTCAGTAAGGTGAGGCACTTTGGAAAAACCTGACCACACCACATTATAGAAAGAGAGAGAATGTACACTTAAACATTTGGCCTTCGTCATTGTGCTACGATTAAGTGACAGACGGGTCACATTAACAATAATATATATGGTTTCTTTTTATATTCCAGGAAAGACCTGTCTCACTGAGGAAATCAGTCCTTCCCAGTCGATTGCCTCTAAACTCCTTGAAAGATCGACAAACTGGACAGACAAAAAGCCCTGTTGCTGCCACTGTCAAAACCACTTTCACTGACCCTGAATCCAGCCCTTTTACACCAAGGTGATAGTTGATTATTTTATTCGACACACATTTTTCAATGTTTTGGATTTTCGGCAACCATTTTCTAAAACTCAGATACTTTGTCTTTGTTTCGATGTGCTTAATAGTGCTGTTGTTACATCTTTAACAGCCACTACTGTGACTAAACTTTTGACAATTTGGAAATGGATGTACCCAATGTTGTGTTAATTATGTCCTCCAATGTCTTTCAGTCATTTTTTAATGACTTTTGCAGCTCACCTATGTACCCCATATTTACTTGTATTTCATGCACTTTATCAACACTGCCAATAGTTGTGGTGCTGCTATCTTATGTTTCCAAGCCAGATAGCCATTAAGAAACGTTTGTTCGAATAGAATGACGAGTAATGGCTCTCAAATGTTTTGTGTGAGCTATATGTGTATGTGTATAATGTTGTCCTTTACAGAAAATTTCAGACTTGCCTGGGATCCCTGGCTTCAAAGACACCTCAGAAAGTGGAGCCTGAAGAGCCGTTTGAACCATTTGAACCTGTCAGAGAGTCTTGTGAAGAGCCTGCAAGTGCTGCCAGTAGTTGTAGTAGTGCTAGTAAAGTTATTAGTTCAGAAAATCAAAATGTCTCAAGTGTAGCTCCCTCTCCAGCCAGATCTTCTGCCTTGTTGTCATCATTATCTTCTCCATGTAGAGTAGGAACTTCAAGAGGAGATGTAGGAGCCACAGGAAAGTTAAATGAAAGTATAGGAGCTTCAGGAGACAGAAAACAACATGTTGAAACCTTAGTAACTCCCCATAAGGGTATTAGTGATGCAGATGTTGGAACTTTGATTAGCTTGAGAGGAAGCCCTCGGGTTCTTGGAGGTTTCAGAGGAGGAATGGGAAGTAGAGGCATTGGAGTAAGGGCTTCTCCTGCCAGCAGACTGAGTTTTGTCGACAAGAACTGGCTAGAGAGGTGTCAGGTGTTTGGAGAGATGGGGACTGAGGTGAAGCCTGGAGCAGGCAACCAGGAGATACATCTGGAGAAAGAGGGAGGAAGAGAAACGGAAGGGAAAATACAAAGAGATGAAAAAGAAGAAATAGATGCAGAGGGAGAAAGCAGAGAGGCAGTAGACTTGGGAAGAGATACAGGGCTTAAGAGCATTACAAGTGACAAAACGGTCAGTGCACTGAAACCTTCTCTACAACACACTGGAAAAAGCAGAGGAGGAGGGAAAGAAAAAGCGAAAAGGAAGGACGGTGAAGAGATGGAAAGAGGACTGTCGCCACCTTTAACGCCAGAAGACGACACAGAGACCAGTCACAAATCCAAAGGTACAAAGAAGAAAGGGAGGAAAAGGCAGAGGGAGGAAGAGAACGTGCAGGGAGAGACAACAGAGGAGGGAGGAGTGAAGAAGAGACGTAGGAATGGCAAAAAGAAAGAGGAGAGCTCTGATGTAAACCCCAGCCCAGCTCAAGTAGGAGGGAAGAAAAGGAGAACCAAGAAAAAGGGAGATGAAGATACAGAGGCAGAAGAAGAGAAAGAAACCAAGGAACCCAAAAAGGTAAGTCAGTTAATTTGTATTCATCACCACATACTGTGCATACTGTTCAAATTAGTTAAACGTAGTATTATTTCTGTCAAGGTCCCTCAGGAGAACTTGTTTGGTGAAATAGAGGAGGAATTGGGAGCCAAGAGAATGTATCACAGTCAGCCTGTCAGAGCCAGGTAAGACGATACACGTCCTACTGTGTTGAAACATTTCTATTTGTATTCTGTGTACAAACACGTCTTTATTTGTACAGAGGCATGAAAGCCACAGAGGGTAACTTTGTGAAGATAAATCTGAAGAAGAAGTCTCATGTCAAAGGATACGCACTCAGAGGGGCTGGTCTACGCAAACAGGTATGTTTTGCGTAAGTGGCACTGATGTGTCTGGGACTGATCACTAGCGTTTAGAGAAGTTGTCTTATCAAATATTAAAGGTAAAACTGAACTCAGTGCTCACTCAGTGAATGATGCACTGTGTTCAGCGTTAAGAATCTAAATGATAAAACACACTTGTTTGTTGTGTGATTCCTTGCCAAATAAATTAGCTGTGTTTATTGCTTTTAGAAAATAAGGCAATACGTATACACAACCTGTCTTTTGAGGAATGGCTGTATTTGTGTGCCTTTTGTCAAAGAAATCTAAACCATACGTCAGTTTTACATGACTTATCACAATGTTATCAGAGTTGTTTCACTGTCATAAATCTGCTGTGTGTTTCAGATGTACATGCAGAAGTTCCAGCTGAAAGGCGAGCGGTTTGGTGGAGCTGGTGGAGGATTTTTTGGCAGAGGAAGGAGGGGAGGATTCAGAGGGGGGCACAGTCGCCAGGGTGACACCTGCTACAAGTGTGGAGGGACCGGACACTGGGCCATGGACTGCAAGGGACGAGGTAATACAAAGTGACGCATATTCACAAATAAATGATTGTTTAATTTACTTGTTTGACAAAAAACTAAAAACTTTTTTTATTGTTGAGAATTCTGTGGGCAGTTGTTCATCTCCTCAATTAATGTAATCACTTTTTTGGTGTCAACTAAACAATACTGATTACGTTATCAGATCATTAAATGCACATAGCTGGCTGACCAGCTGTAGTATGAGCTACAGTCCTGTGACCACTTTTTGAAAGGACAGCCTATTTGCCTGAACATATCAGGACCATGCGATAGATTCAGCTGTTTTACACAAGACTGTAAATATCACCTCTGCATTGGTGGTATAATTGAACAACTCTGTTTTGCAGCCCTTCCCCCTCCTGTTCCTGAGGACCAGCCTGCTGAGGAGGAGCTGTTTGAACTGCCCACCCTGGAGGAGGTTGCCAGGGCAACAGGCACACTGCAACCTCAGCCACTGGGTACGCCTGTTGTTGAACTTTCTGTTACTGAGCATACTGCTTTCCACCTCAGCTAACCAGTTTTTTTTTGTGACAGTGTTAGTTCTAAATATTGGGAGTTTTTTTTCTCCTGCATGAATGTAGGTTTTCAGGTTTGTCTGTTTGTTAAATAAATATGTGTCCAGCCCCCCCCAAAAAATTTGTGACAACTATATTTAATGCAACTTAAATCAACACACGCACACACAAGCAATGCAACTTTGCAAATGAGATCTTAATATTATTTGCTGTATCACAGGTCTTTTTGTGTTTGTTTGTTGTGTGTATTTAAATCCAGATGTTTGTGTGTTCCAGTGGCGCCTCTCAGTATCACAGAGGAGCAGCCGTACCAAGATAAGGAGGCGGACAGTAACCATAAAGACGAGGTGTTGCTGAATGTAATCCGTCCTGACTATGAGCGCCCTGCTCCTCCACCACCAATGGAACCACTTTATCATCTCACAGACGATGGGAAAGTCCAGGGTAAACACTAGCTGTGTTGCTTATAATCAAGAACAACAAGATGAAAAAAAAGACACAGGACATTTGCTCATGTTATCTTTGTGGGAATGTGTGTCTGTTTAGAAACACCTGCTGAGGTGTACGCAGCTCTGAAAGACATCGGCTACCAGTCATTTAGACCAGGACAAGAGGAAGCCATCATGAGAATCCTGTCAGGTATGCACAGTACACACACATAATAACACACACACACACACACACACACACACACACACACACACACACACACACACACACACACACACACACACACACACACACACACACCTATAATCTCTGTATTCATGTTTGTCTCTCTTTCCCCCACTTTTTCCTGCAGGTCTCTCTACCCTCGTAGTGTTGTCAACAGGGATGGGTAAATCATTGTGCTATCAGCTCCCAGCCTTCCTGTACGCTAAGCGATCAAAAAGCATCACTTTGGTAATTTCACCGCTAGTGTCACTAATGGACGATCAGGTAAACACACACACACACACACACACACACACACACACACACACACACACACACACACACACACACACACACACACACACACACACACAGTGATAATTAATAAATTTTGTCATACATGTCTTGTGTGTTTGTGTGTGTGTATAGCTGTCTGGCCTGCCAGCCAATCTGAAGGCAGCCTGTATCCACTCCAACATGACAATGAAACAGAGAGAAGCTGCCATAGAAAAGGTAACCGACACAAGACTCAAGATTTCAGAGTTTGAGGAACACTACAGTTGTAGGTTTTAAACTCCAACATCTTCCTTCGTGTCTCAAAGAGTAAAAAATATATACCACATTTCAAATCCAGAATGAAAAGCCATTCACTTTTTCTGTAAACCGTACAGAGGTGTTTTGATAGCACAGTAATGCAGTTTAAACTGATTGTGATTCTCAGTAATGTAGTTTAAAACAAAGAGTAATCTTGGAAGTTTGAACTATCATATATTCAGCACATAATGTGCAATCTCCTTTCTCTGTTTCTCCAGGTGAAGTCAGGCGAGGTGTGTGTGTTGCTCCTCTCTCCAGAGGCTCTGGTTGGTGGAGGCGGTTCAGGGTCAGGGTGTCTGCCCTCCGCTCAGGAGCTCCCTCCTGTGGCCTTCGCCTGTATAGACGAAGCTCATTGTGTCTCAGAGTGGTCACACAACTTTAGACCCTGCTACCTGAGGCTCTGTAAGGTGGGTTAATGATGGTGTTTGTGTCGGTTCCTGCACTGCAGTTTCCATCTGTCAGGAAAAACAACCTCTAAACATTAGATGAGAATGCACAGAATTTTATTGTGCTTAATACTTAACATTTTGATATTAATACTACCGTTGTTTGAAGGTCAGCAAATAAACCAACCATACAACAAAGGTACAGATACTTTTAGAAGATGTGAACGACCCAATTTCAGCACAGTTAAAACCACCTTCTTCAACACCAAGCTGCTCATTTTATAGCATATTTATAAATTTGGATCGTAGTTTTCTGAGGAATGGTGTTTCTCCTGATGATGGCTACAATCTTAAGCATCAGTGTTGGTCTATCTGCTGCCAGTCACACATAAACATCCCTGTATGAACTAATAATTGCCACAAAATACAGTCACAAAAGACTATGTGTTGTATGTGTGTTTGTAGGTACTAAGGGAGCGGTTGGGAGTGCAGTGCTTGCTGGGACTCACAGCTACGGCCACACTGTCCACTGCTCTGGACATTGCGCGACATCTGGACATCACCGATGAAGACGGCATTGCAGTTCGATCTGCAGCAGTGCCTCCTAACCTGCATCTGTCCGTGTCCATGGATAGAGAAAAAGATCAGGTGTGACGAGTAGCATGTTTGTCTGTGTCCCTGAGCAATGCAACGCAAAGTTGAAATGATGCTGGGTCTAAATGTTCCTTGACATTTTCAGAGGGCCTGAATTTGTCATCCATGTCAGATGCCATCTGCCTCATTGTGTCTGTCTAGAAAAAAATATTCTCTTAATATTTCTCTCTGTCTCTCTCGTCTTTATCAATTAAGGCTTTAGTGTCCTTGTTGAAAGGTGATCGTTTTGGTTGTCTGGACTCCATCATCGTCTACTGCACCAGAAGAGAGGAGACAACTCGTGTGGCGGCACTGCTCCGGACCTGCCTGCAGGGGGTGCTGGTGAAAGAAAACAAGCACACCAACAGCAGCAGACGGATACAAAACAACCCTGTAGGACAGAAAAAGAAAGACCTGGGTAAGAGTGGAATAATTCATATTTGATTGATTAAAAACGTGTTTATCACTGAAGCAGAGAGAGAGAGAAACTTGTTAGGGGAAGGAGTGGAATGTAGCACGTCTACATCAGACATGCCACATTTAAAACTAGAACATAGTATGGAATGCTGCTGTATTACATCCCTTAAAAAGCATTTACTTTATTTGATTGTACATGTCTCTCTTTGACTGAATCACTCTATTGTTTTCTTTCTACCCTGTGTTTTCTACTTTTAGCAAGGAAGAAGATTCGTAAACCGCTGAAATGGCAGGCGGAGTCGTACCACGCGGGCTTGTCAGCGTCTGAGCGCCGTCGTGTCCAGAACAACTTCATGTGCGGGGAGCTCAGAATCGTGGTGGCCACTGTGGCTTTTGGCATGGGCCTCGATAAATCTGACGTCCGCGGTATCATACACTACAACATGCCTAAGGTGGTCTAATTTATCTAAAGCAAAATCTCCTCAAACTTTGTAATCACATTAAAACCTTTTGATAACATTTTTGTGAACATAAAGCATAGGTAAATAAAAAAAAAAAAAAAAAAACTATTTTACCACATTTAGCAGTTGTTCTGGAGCTTTTGATCATATCACATCATTTTCCTCAGCAGGAGGACTTTGCCCGGTTGTCATGGTGTGATGGATTTTCGAATTCCCATTAAAAACAATTAATAAATAAACAATGAAGGTTCAAAACACCTGTTTTCTACCTTCTTAAAAAAAAAAAAACACAGCCAAACCAACCCAAACTCTGCTAAAACCAGGGCCCAACTCTTGTGTTTATCTATTCCCTTTCTGGTCAATGTGTTTCCAGAGCTTTGAGAGCTACGTTCAGGAGATTGGGAGGGCAGGAAGAGATGGAGACCCAGCACACTGTCACCTCTTTCTGGACCCTGAGGTAAGACTGTAGCTATCTGTATGGTTCTCTGCTGGTCTTCTTGGTGCTGTCACTTATATATATATATATATATATATATATATATATATATATATATATATATATATATATATATATATATATATATATATATATATATATATATATATGAAGTATAAATACATTTTTTTGTGTGTCTGTAGGGTGCCGACCTCCATGAGCTTCGTCGCCACATCTATGCGGACACAGTGGACTACTACACGGTAAAGAAACTGGTCCAGAAAGTTTTTCCGCCATGCAAATGTAAACAGATACACCAGAGACAACAGGAACTTGTAAAGGTAACTCTACAACTCTAACTACGTGTGTGTGTGTCTGTGTGTGTGTGTCTGTGTCTGTGTGTGTGTGACTGACTGTCTTCTACATACAAACTTTCCACTGACTAAAAACTGTCTGTGTGTAAAGGACATTGAAGATTCAGAGCTTCTGGAAATGATGGATGTGTGTGATCAGGAGAACCTAAACCCTCCCACTCAGCAGGACATAGTACATACAGACACACCAGTAACCGCACAGGTAATACAAAAATAATAATAGGTATATTATACTATTACTATACTATTATAGGTACTTTCATATCTTAACCTAATATCTCTTTAATTGTTTTTCTTCACTCTTTCACCCGTTAGCTGGAAAACTGTTTATAAATGATGTGTGTTTTTAGTGAGGACACATTTCACAAAGTTATCTGTATATAAAACAAAGTGAATGATGTGACCTTGTTTTCACTGCAAGGAGTCGTCCCATCCCGATGCAGCAGAGCTACCCCTCCATGAAGGTAGAGATGAAGGAAAGGAAGAGGAGGAGAGGAAAGAGGAGCAGACAGTCGAATACGAGGAAGCTGACGGTTCGATGAAGCACAGGAACGTGGAGGCGAAAGGAGCCGGTGATTGGCTAATGGACCAGGAAGAGGAGCGCAGTCAATGGCCCAGAGAGCGAGTGTGTCACACGCATGAAAGAGCGATTCCCATCCAAGAAACTGTGGAGGCTCTGGACATCACAGAGGAAGGTAAGTGGAAACATGACTGAGTCAATCAAAACAAAAATAGATGTTGAAGACCAATAGATATGTAAGTGGCAGGACAGGTAAACATACAGTACTAGGCCCCTATAGAGTATATTAAGAGAAATTGCCGAAAATACAGACCCAGTCAAGTTTCATGAAGTAGTCACATGCCAGGCTTCAATGTACAATTAGAATACAGTAAATTGGTGGCTATAATGCTCCAAATGCATATAAAACAGTAATAGGAGAAACAAAACATAAGTGTCTCTTTTTTTCTTTGTGTGTTTGTGTATTTCAGGTGTAGAAACACTGCTCTGCTATCTGGAGCTGCATCCTCAGCGCTTTGTCGAACTTCTCCACCCCATGCTGTCTGTGTGTAAAGCCAGCTGCTATGGCGGACCGAGACAGCTGCAGAAAATCATTAAAATGTATGGATTGTTTGTCATTCTTTAGGCTACTCCAGTAGAAGACACTGAAAAAGATAGTGTGTGTGCACGAATATGTGTTTGTTTATATAAAGATATGAATGTTGTCATTAGATATTTGAAATGGCAAAGATATATGTTGTTCAAATTTATCCTATTTTACTTAATTTATTTTGCCCCACAGTTGCCCTCCGATTGCTGTGGTGTTGGCCAGAAAGCGGATGGCGGGCGAGCGGGTGGAGACGTGTGATCAGCTGGAGTTTGATGTCGTCGAGGTTGCAGACACTATGGGATGGCAGCTTCCTCTTGTGAAGAGAGGACTCAGACAGCTGCAGTGGAGCAGTGGTACGTGTGAGCACTAATTTAAAGGCATGCATAGTTTGGAGCAGCCCATTACTCTTTTACTAACATTTCTTACCAATACATCTTTGTGTTAAATGTGGGTTCGGGTTTGTCAGTGTCTATACGTTTCTATTGTCTTTTTTTCTTTCCTTGATGTTGCTTCAGTAGTCTTCAAATATATTTTTTATCACTCTGGGGCAGATTTTGGTTTGCAGAATTCCAAAACCTCAAGCAAGTATCCACACAGACACAAAAGCGCAAAACACATAGCAGGGAAAAAGATGTCACTGTTATTACTGAATTAAATCAAGTCTGATGTAAAGGTGCACACGGTGCAAACGGTGAAGAATTTTACAGTTGTAGTTGAACTGGTTTTACTCTAAATGTCTACCTCTTACCCCCTTCCTGTGTTTGGGAAAACATTACCATATAAACTAACACTGCCACTAAAAAGTGAACAAATCAAAATGTATGAATGGAGACACTCAACAATTAATCACAAATATTTGTGTTTCAGTTGGCGGACGTAGCGGTGTCCACATTGAATTCTCCTCCTTGTCTTTCTACTTCCGTTCCTTTGGCGACCTTAGCGACGAGGAGATGGACAGAGTTTGTCAGTTCCTCCACAATCGAGTGCAGAACCAAGAGAGAACGCAGCTCTACCAGCTGACTGCCTGCTTCAAGGCCTTCAAAAGGTACGCACACAGTAAAGCTGTTTTTTTTTAACCCACAAGGTAAATTTATCATAAAAACCTATTTATATTTCCACAGCCTCAAAATGTTTTCTTTTTTGAAACTGCCAAAAGTAAAACAGTGTTATCCTCCTTTCTCCTCGATTTCTTTGCCTGTGTTGTTCCAAGATGGTTGCAACTGAACACATCAACAAATACCTGAAGTTAATGACAATAAGATCTGAATTTGTAATTCACTTATGATTTTGTAAACCAAGTCCATCTGTCATTTCATTCATGATGCATTAATGGGTGAGATTGTTGGTGAATTAGTGGTTTGCTAATGGATAATAGTTGTTTATAAAGGTTGCTATGAAATTATGTAAATCACGACTAATGTATCCCAATATAAAAGCTTTCACACCTTTGACACGTTGACAAAAACTTTTTAGAATGCCAACAGAGACAGTAGAGTCCTGCAAAATGTTTGTGTGTGTAACTCTGTGTGTGCATTGTGTTGCAGTGTTGCGTTCCAGAGTGCATCGTCCTGTCTCGAAGATTTGGATGAGAGTCGCAGCCTGAAGCTGAAAGACCTTCTCTCTGAGTACTTCGACAAGAGGCGAGACCGAAGCCACATGCTCGCACCAGTGGACATCGAGGAGCTCGACAAATATAAGGTAAAACACGCATGATGATTATCGGCTGAATTTGTGTCGTGAATGTTCTGGATATTGTAGCTTACTTGTGTTTATGTGTGTTTTTGCAGTTGTTAGACTGGGAGAATCAGATTAGAGCCGACATCAGAAGTTTTCTTTCCAACCGAAGCGATGAGAAGTTCTCTGGAAGAGCTGTTGCTAGAATCTTGCACGGCATAGGTGAGAGCACACAAACGCATAAATCTGACGATGCTCTTACAAAATATACAAGTATGTAAGTTAGTAGGGGTGTAAGAAAAAATCGATACACTTGAGTATCGTAATATTTTATTTTGCAATACTGTATTGATTTTCAAAAAGGCAATATCGATTTTTTATTTTTATTTTTTTTAGGTGCAAAAATATTCATGTAAGACAGTGGTTCACGTTTATGTTGTGTTTAAACCCACTACTGCTAGATGGCTATGCTGAGACGCACCACTAGTGTCCTTGCCTAACAGTGCCTAGCAGGGCCTGACTTTTTGCTAGAAGCTAACAATGTAGCTATGGCTGAACTTTGGCCTACTTTACCATATAAATATTTGCTCACTAAGAACCACAATCCCAAACTGGCAGTTTGATTTTCTGTGTACTGAATTGTTTACCTAAAGTAAACTTCTTTGACTTTAATGCACATCATGTCTTTTTTTTTTTTAATATTAGTTTTTCTAAAATTATACTTTAAAAAAATCCCCATATATCGCCTTACGAACAGTATCGAAATATATTGCAATATATTGAATCGTGACCCATGTATCATGATACGTATCGTATCGCCAGATTCTTGCCAATACACAGCCCTATAAGTTAGGAGATCACAGATGCCACTATGGAGGTTTAACTTGACCTTACAGGTTACGGCAGAGTGCAGAATTTAGATTTTTTTTCAACCAGCATATAAACCATGTAGCTTTATTCTAATGAAATGACTTTAACAATTCAGCGCCTCAACTACAAACAGCTGGCTATCCTGTGAAAATGATCAAAAGGACTGTTAACCTCTAGAGGGTATTATAGGATCAGCGAAAACATTGTGAGCTTACAGTTTACTTTTAATCATGCCAGGGAGAGAAACCCACCACCTTTAGCGTTCTCTCTCATACAGGCAGATTAATTTATTTCTCTACACTAAATAAATCCCCTGCTCCTTTTCAAACTGTATTAACTCTCCTCTATACATGGGGTTTAATTATGATGTTGTCTTCTCGAAAGTGCTCTTATCTTATGCAGGCGTGGTCACATCTTCACAAACCTTTATCGCAGCTGTCCAGCAAACCTGTTACGTACCCCAGCTTTGTTGTCAGTATTTCAAAAGTCTTTTCTCTTCCTACTCTTTATTTGTCTCAGGTAAGAAAACAGTGCCTTGACCGTCTAGATTTTTGCAAATTACAATAGGTGTGAAGTGAGTCAGCCAGCCGTTTGCGTGGAGCCTAATTTAATCTGTAAAAAAAACCCTGAATAGATTCTTCAAACCCCAAACAACAACGGAATAAATGCAGGACTATGTTGTATTTTCATAAATATATTATATATAATGTCAATAAAACCAAATATTTTGCCAAAAGTTTCTATAATCTGAGCCTGGCGTAAAGTGCAGTTCTCAGCTGTGGATCAACGTATGTGCTTCATTTAAAGACTTGTATACTGTATACCCAACCTCTCTTTCAGCCAGTCCTTGTTATCCTGCTCAAATCTACGGCAGGGACAGACGCTACTGGAGGAAGTACATCCAGTTTGACTTCAACCAGCTCATCAAACTGGCCACCCAGGAGATCATTCGCTTCAAGTGAACGACCAAATGTGCGCACATTCACAGGTCTGCACACATGCACTTACTCGCTCACTCATACTCTTGAAATTATTTTTGTTTCTTATATCGCTGTTTATTCCATCATGTTGAATTGTTTAATCTGTGTAGTTTTCTACAATGTATAGTTTTCTACATATACATAGTATACATACACTTGTTTTCTTTGTAGATTGTAATTTAAAAATAAAGTTTTTCTGTTTTTCTAGCTTGGTCTTGCATTGACATTATTTATTTAAAATAATAATATCTCAGAAAAAAAAAAAACAGATTTGTGTTGCACAGATAAATAGCTCTTATCTACTTTTAGTAGGTTTGGTTAGTACATGAACTCAAATTTCAGAGAAAATACAAGTCCTGACCCAGAGATGAACTTATATGAGGAAAAACAAAGTGGGATTTCTCTTACTATTGTACTGTAGCAATGTCACTATTGACTCAAGAAACTTTAAACATATAAGAATGCAAATTATTAACTTGAATATATTGTACCCCGTTTGAAAACTTTAACCACTCATTTTCTGAATTAGTGTGTAGTGTGTGTCGATTTCTCTTACCATTGTTTAATGTTAACTTCAGCAGCCGTGTGAACCTTGTGAAATGTAAACATTCAGACAACGGGGCTTAATTGTGTCTTGTTACTGTAAAGAGCAGCAGGGGTATAGGGAGCTTCTTCTTACTTCCTTGTGTTTTAACAGTGGACTCTGGCTTTTGCATATCTGCTTCGACTCTGACATGTCATAAAATGTGAAGAAATTTGCCTAATGTCCGTAATATTCATTACTCACTCACTTTTATTATTTGCATCTGTGCTTTTCCTACTGAACCATATCAACATGTCTTCTTAAGTGACACAGAGGGAAACACTTTATTTTATTAGAAAATTCTGTCATTAGAAAACAAGAGGAAGCGTCTACATCTTTGCTACCAGCTTTGGGAGGCAGTACTTTAAGCTAAATGCATTTAGTTTACACATGCAAACTAAATGCAAACATTAGTTTGAAGTGTTGGTATCACAGTATCAGTAAGTACGAACTTGAATGGAATGCCATTAGTTTTGAAGATTTGGTCCTAAATGAAAGCATTGGATTGGTTAAATGTCTGTATAAAATGTAATCTCACTCCAACAGTTGAGATATTTTGCTTAAAGGATCAGTACACAACCCAAATGATCATTTTGTCTGAGAGAATGTTAGACTGGTTATGCTTGTGACACATATAGCGTACTGTACATGTGACATCTCTGTGCCATGTTGTCAGTGGACTCTGTCCCTAATGAAGACATTCACATAACCTGCAAATCGAGGAGATTAGACAAGACATATAAAGATAAAATCCAGTTCCCACTGCACCTCTCACTTCATTCACAAAGATTACAAATTCAACAGGTGTGTCTTCAGGCCTCAATGCAGAATCTGTTATCATCACAGACAAACAAATGGGTAAACCCACGGCTTAAAAAATTCCCAAATTGATTGACAGGTCTCACAGAAATGAGTACATAATGGGTTTTAAGAGTTACAAAATATACTGTGTGTATATATATATATATATACACTGTATACCAACATGTATATTAACACATTTTTCATGGGGAAAACAAAATGTGTATTCTAAAAAGCAGTTTCATTTGCATTCTTTTACTGCCAGAAAAACAGCCATGGGTTACAGTGACCATAAGCAGTCTCAGCATTTGTTAAAAAAAAAAAAGAAGGTAGAATATATCATAATATTACCATTGTTAAGTTTTTTTTATTTTAAAAACACTTATGGGTACACTGAGATTCCAGTTTAATAGATCGTAGCGACACCCGATGCAGTCCACCACAGAAGTCCTGTGATAAATCCTACCTTTTATAAAAGTTATTATATTAAGTTTTTGTTGAGGCTGTCAGCTCTCCTGTTTGCAGTTTGTGGCATTTGTGTCTTGGAAGTTGTTTGTAATATTTTGCCCACCACCATGGGTGCACCTGATAAGATTATTGATTAAAATATACAGGAAACATCACAGGGAGGCCACTGTGCAATTTTACTGCACGTTATGCAGCATTCTCACTGCATGGCTCGACTCTACTCGCTTTTATTTTTATTTGCCATTAGCAAAAGTGGCGGATAGTACCTGTTACTTTTTTGTTACCCCCTCTTTCAAGTAAGCTGAGCAGATACTAAAAGGTGGAGTCAAAACACTGCAGACCACTGATTGGTCAGACACAACCGTCACTAGCATGATACGGGACATCCTGCACAAACTCACCATTTGTAAATAGCCATGCAAACCCAATTTTGTTATTCACTCTTTCATCAGCTGAGGATCCCGCCTACACTAAGGGGATACTATGCACAGTGGAAAATTAAAGAAAAGCACCTGGTAGAAAAAAAAAACAGATTTGTGTTGCACAGATAAATATCTACTTTTAGTAGGTTTGGTTAGTACATGAACTCACATTTCAGAGAAAATACAAGTCCTGACCCAGAGATGAACTTATATGAGGAAACTCAGAAAAACAAAGTGGAATTTCTCTTACTATTGTACTGTAGCAATGTCACTTTTGACTCAAGAAACTTTAAACATAAGAATGCAAATTATTAACTTGAATATATTGTTTGAAAACTTTAACCATTCATTTTCTGAATTAGTGTGTTGGATTTTCCTCGATTTCTCTTACCATTGTTTAATGTTAACTTCAGCAGACGTGAACCTTGTGAAATGTAAACATTCAGACAAGTACTGTCGAGCTGAACTATGCAGCGGATATAGGACAATAGTGAACAACATTCGAAACATGCTCAAATAACCACCGTCTGTGGTTGAGGGTTTGGGATTTTAAGGCATTTGGGTGCATAGCAAGTTTTATTTTGTCTGACTGGATTAGTTCCCATCTGGTTGTTTACCCTTTTGTTAGTGGGAACAAGGACAACGCCAGGTCTTGTGACTGAATAAGATTTTACAATCTGCATAGATTATACCAGAAGTAGGATTAACCCACTGAACAGACCGATGTCCGTGTTTTAAAAGCTGATACTCTCTTCATAAATTGACAGCACCAACAGAATACTCCACCCGGTCAGGAGGCCGACGTTCTGCAGCAGAAACATCAGCCAGGGTCTCTTGTTGCTGATGTGGACCATGGTGGGGAGCTGAAAGGAGAAAGAGGATAGATACATGTTACCATTTTAACATCAGCTACAGTTTGTATTGTCTGGTAAATAGTTCTGTAAACACAAATACTCACCATGTCAGCCAGCCCCACGTACAGGAAGAGTCCTGCAGTAATGGCAGCTATCCACTGTTTGGTGGCGAGGTCAGTAGCTACAGACAGAGCGATGTACAGGCCGATGAACGAAGTCATGGCACTGCCAAGGTTTAAAAGCAACGCCTTGCGGACAGACACACCGCTGTGGAGCAAAATGGCAAAATCACCTGGAGAGAAGAAAGAGCAACAGGGTGTTGTTAAGAAATCTTTAATGGAAAATGACCAAATGTGTGTGTGTGTGTGTGTGTGTGTGTGTGTGTGTGTGTGTGTTCTTTACCCAGTTCATGTGGTACTTCATGGCAGAGGACAGCTAGTGATGTGGCCAGACCAGACTTCCATGACAGGGAGAAAGCTGCGCCCATCGCTAAGCCATCTGCAAAGTTGTGGATCCCGTCACCGATAGTTATCATATAAGGCAGCAGACGCTGTTCTGTAGAGGCAGACAACGTATTAGTTAGTGGTGGAGTAGCCACCGATTAGCACTATCCTCACAATTCAATGATAGCATATTTATTTTTGTGCTGGAAAAAGTTTTACTCACCTCTGGTGTGCTCTTTCAACCCTGAAAGGGATTTCTCATGGTCTTCATAGCCAACCTGAAACATACATATTATATTAAACATTCAATAATAATAATAATAATAATATTAAAACATGTTATTTTAGGTTGCTTTACAGTGCATTAAAAACATTAACCATACAGGTAAAACATACAGATAAAAACAGTGAAACATGAAATGACACCAGCACAGAATCATAAAACAGGAAACATAATATTGAATAGTTTGTCTCTGTATCTTTACAGTTTCAAGATTTTGCTTAGCCATTTTAACAGGTAATAGTATTAGCAGTAGTAGACACTTTGTTTGCAGATATTTAGTGGATTCCAAGAGGCTTTACAGAAAAGCATTTGCCTGCATTTTGGTTAGTGTTCCACCTTAAACATTCAAATGTATGTTTCTAACCAGTTCTGCTTTTGATGTTGACTGTGACTTGTCTTTTTGTTTCCTCTCCTGTTGATACATCTCTAAAACCCTCCCATGGTCACAGTGGTGAGGCTCTGATTCTTCCTAAAGAGAGAAAGAGACAAAACAATGAGTAACCTTAGCCTGAAGGTTGGGGCAAAAGGAAAGGTCATGAGTAAGAAGTAGGATTTGAGGAAGTAAAGAACAGAGTGGTATGTTGGGCAGGAATGAGATTGTAAAATTCACCTAGAGGCAGTACAGATAAAATAAATAAAAATAAAATCATTTTCGACATTTCTTTGTCAGAATGTAATAATTGAACGCTGCTGCACATTTTGGAAAACGAGATCCTGTACAGATGCAGGATACAGTGGAAGATTTTGTACTTGTAAATTGCTGGTTTTATTTCTGGGTTAATTTTTTTGTATTACATTAATAATTTGACATGATTTATAGTCGACTTTTCCTTGCCAAGATCCCACTAGGTTCCCATATTTTCAAAAGCAGGTTTTTATAAAGTCAAAATGGTGACTCTATATTTATATTCTTATCAGCTTAATTCTGTGTTTTATTCATATTGGTATGGTATTTTGTTTCTCTTACCCCATGATGATGTTGATGATGGTGATGATTATCTTTATATACAATGAGAGAGAAGATTGTTTCCATCAGATAAAAGTAGTAGATCCCAGCGATCAATACCAAGATCTTGTAAATGTAGTCTGGAATTTCTTCCTGTTGACCATCGTGCGATTGCTTCTGGCTGTTGGTGTTGTGTGAGTGCACATGTAAATCTAGAAACTGGACACACAGACCGCAACAAAAATCACCATGATTGTCTTTCAGCTCTAGTATAAAAAAAAAAGAATATTTTGTTGCAGCTTTAAAAGTGTTCGCTCACCATGGGTATTAAGTGCAGTAAACTATCTCCAGTCAGTGAACCTACAGCCAGGCTGATGCAAAACTGGATACACAACTGAAACACATTGGTGCAGGAGGTACACAGCAGAACCACAATGCCACACATGGACGCCAGTGTTATTACAATATTGGCAATGGTTGCATAGAGGTATCCTACAGGAGAAAGAAAGAATAGAAAAAGAACAGATAGACTATATTTGAAAGAGTTATCTGGACACCTTTATTAATATTTTGCAACAAAAGAAAAAAGAAATATGAAGAAATATGAATGTAAAATAAGCCTTTATTACCACAAAACCTTCTGACTTAGAAGTTTGTGAATCAGAATTTTGTTTTATTTTATAAGGTTGCATGCTTACACAGTTACAACCTGAGGGTATTTTCAAGTGCAACATCACCTGCCATTTTTTCAATAAGAGGTGGAGGCAGGTTGCCTGTGGCTCTTTCAGAATGGTCACTTACTCTCAGCCTTGGTGAGCCCATCTGGTGTTGGTGGTTCTGTGATGTCTGCACACGCTCCGCTCAGAATCTGCTGGAGGAGTGCAGGGCTGAGCCGAGCCATGTCGGTCCGACCCAGGCCAGAGGAGGCAGAGCTGTTGTCTGCCAGACTGTAGATCAGGAGCAGCTCTTTAGCTGAGAAACAGAACTGGTGAAACATATGAGCACAAATGGTCTGGTAAGACTTGGGTGCTGTAGTAAACTCTTATGTCAGCTGTACTGTATGTGTTCACCACAACCACTATGGACTTGCATTTTTCTGCTCATTTAACATGCAATATGTACCCGATCCCAGGTGGTGTTTCCTTCATGCCCCGCGCTCCTCTTCCTCCATCTGAAACCACTATGATCGTGATCAGAGTGTTCGTCCTGGTGTTGTTGCTCATGTTCGTGGTCAGGTCCGAGGTTCAGACTCCTCATGACGGCCTCCAAATCTACACAACACAGATACAACCTGCACCTCAGCAAAAGAACTCCAGGATTCAAGTGGTTTTAATTGATAATATGACTAACCTTTCCTTCTAATATGACTAACTTTTCCTTCTGTTAATAGAAAGAAAATAACCACAAGGTGTGTAAGTTTGTATATACAAAAATACCTATGTGTATAATAGATCTTGCAATTTTAGTCTTCTAAGTGGTTAAACCTAAGTTTACAGAGTCTTTGAGTGATGAATCTCTATCTCTGCATGTATCTGTGTTTTTCTGTGTTTCTGAAAAGACATTTACCCCCGACGGTGAAGTTCTCTGACCCCAGACGGTCAATGATGAAGTCCAGGAAGAAGCTCTCCTCAGGCAGTGAGTGGCTAATGAAGCAGTGACCTTGCAAGGCGTGATACAGGACACGGCCCAAAACTGCACCCACTTCCTGTCTCTGTTCTGCTGATGATGCGTTGGCCTCGGTCATGATGTCACTGGCTGTTACACAGCTCTGGTTACCATGGTGATAAGAGAGAGAGAAGGGACAAAAAAAGGTATGGGTATAACCAAAAGAGAGTTTTACCTACTGACTCAATTTAGAGCAGAAATTGTCAATTCGTTGATTAGTTCATCAACAGAAAAATAACCAACAATCATTTTGATGATTGATTAATTGTTTAAATCATTTTTTAACAGTTACAGCTTCTCAATTGTAAAAATGTTCTGCTTTTGTTTGCCTTTATGTGATTGTAAATTGTATATATTTAGGTTTTGGATTGTTGGATGGTCAGAACAAGCAATTTGATGACGTTACCTTAGACTTTACATACATGTATGGTCATTATTTACAGTTTTGTGTTGTTTTTTGCAGATTAATCGATTGTTGCAGCCCAAATTCAATTACGATACTGTTCATTTTGATCAGCACTCTTCCTGAGGGCTATTTCAATTCAGTAGCAAAGCAGAATTGAAAGTTTTCCTAGATAACTGAATACAACTATGCCATACTCTAGAGAGGGTTTGGGAAGGTGATTCAGTTTTGTATGTTAATGATGATGTATGTTACGTCCAGAAAGCGTTCTCACAATTCTTTGGCTAACTTTTTTAATCCTGATAAATGTCTTCATGCGACACCTCATCACATTCCTGTGACAAGCAATCAAACCCAAGGATAATGTTTCCTTTCCAAATAGTTTAACTTGAGTAAGTAAAAAAGTAAATATTTGAGTCGTTTTTGTGTAGCAGTAATGTTTAATGTCTCTTGGGAGGGGCCATAGATAGATCAAGCACAGATGAACAAACACTAAACAGTACTTTTTTTAGGTTTGGTCTACTAAAAAATACTTATTTGTTATACTTGTCTTATGCTTACCTCACTTTTTGAGGGCTTGTAGTGGTCGTGGAGCTTTTTAAGCAGTGCCGTCAACCCATGAATGTGTATGTGCTCGTGGTCATGGTCCTGGTGCTGCTCCTGCTGTGTGATTTCATGTAGGAAATGTACGGCCTCCTCTCCCCATATCCCCTGCCTCACCGCGGTGCAGACCAGGCCAGGGGTTGAGAGGTACAGGACGCATCCGGCAGCGAGAGCAGTGAACTGAGACACACTGATGGTTACATGTTTTCTGCCTTTTCCAGTTTCATCCTCTCCATGGGTGGAGTGATTCCTGATCAGCTGGTTAATGGCATCTGTTAGATCACACTACGCAGTAAAACACATACAGATCTCATATCACTTTATAGGTCAATTCAACCAAACCCATGGTTAGATTAGAAAAAGAAATATGCACATTGCATTAACAGCAACCTGCAATATAATAATTATGGCTATCAGCTGCTTTTATTGCCTTCTATGCCAAACAACTTTTTCAGATTAGAAGTAGGCTACAATATAAATCAATGTACTATATATGCTGACAACAATCGATCCTGACCCAGAGCCTCTAAGAGAATTAAGAGTTTGAAATATGTACAACTTTTACAAATGTTCTGTACGTTTGACACAGGTGTGCCTCACTTACCTCTAATTGTATTTTGCCATATGTTATTTGGCAGGCTTACTTGTCTCTGATGTTTTCACTTTAACCCTGTTTCTTAGTTTCTCTGTCTTTATAATCCAGAGACTTCACTGTGAAGTTTATTCTGAAACTGCTTTTAATTGAAGAAATAGTCTCTATGAAAACTTGGATGGATTTTATAAATGTTTTTTTTTAATGCTTTAAGGAATACAAATTAGATGTAATTCAGTTGTATTGGAATTGCAGCATTAGCAGATTGATATCTCAGAACATGCACATAAAACCAAAACTATCTGCGTGGCTAAATACCAGTAGGATGGTAAGGGAGAAAATGCATTTCTGTGATTGAGGTGAATTGACCCTTGACCCCTAAACTGTCAAAACAGGAAACAAAACTGTTAAATCACAAGGTCAAACTGTCAAACTCATTGACACCAGGCATGACATTATAGACTTTCACTCTAGGTCAAATGTGGTTTATTACTTTATTGAACCTCGTAAAGGTTTTACTCATTAACACTAACAAGTTATATTACTTCACTTGCACTGCTTCATTTCATGCAGTTCTTTATTTAGAACAATTAGGTGTGTTATAATCCAAGCTATTTTCTTTTTGTCCATTTTATTTATCAGCAGCCACCTGAGTTGATTCTTATCAGCCATGCACTGTCCATTTATAAAGATTATCGCTGACATGTTGCAAGTTCAGGGACTTCACTCTCATTCGTACTGATACTTTTGTCTGCAAAAGTGCCCTTATTAAAATCAGTAGATGAACTAGTCTAGCTATCAAATGTTTCATAGAGTAATCATTTTGTTTAGTCATTAAATACCAAACACATTTAGTCAGATTAAGACATGCTAAAATAGAACTTCTCCCACTGAGATTGTATGCTATTCAGGCAGGCATTTAGTTCGTTTTTATATTTTAATATTGCCATTTTTTATTTATTTATTGGAAACAGCACAAACTTTATCCATCATTTTCCGATTTTATAAAGAATGCAATCAAATTAACCAAAATATTAAATAAGTAGGCTACTTGAAAAAACTTTTTTTAATAATTTAATTTCTTTGGCTTTTTAATTTTGTGTCTGTTATTTTATTGTTATGAACTTATTTATCTTGTCTATAAGTCTTTTCTCTATTGTGTTTCATACTGTAAAGCACTTTGAGCTACATTTTATATGGGCTATGAAAGATGAAAGGTGCTATACAAATAAAGTTATTATTATCATTATTGTTGATGTTATTACGTATAATTATTATTATTATAAATAATAAGGAAAAGAAAAAGAAGAAATCCAGTTTAACAATGTAACCGTAGGTCAGCAGTTAGGCCTTCAGTTAATCACTTTTGGACCTCGACCTCTCTGCGCTGCACCTGCAGTCAGCCGCCTGGCTCTCTTACCTGGCTGCGGAGTTAAGCCTAATAAAACTTACCTTTTCACACGACACTTCACCGCACTGCACACGTTTCTCCAGTGTATTAAAGACGGAGCCGAGGGACTCCCCGGTCAGATACTGCTGTCCAGGAGACACGACGCTGAGCACAGCCGCATACGCTTCCTCCACAGCGGGAGACCCCGAAACAGAACCGAGCAAACCCCAACTGGCTAGAATTAGCAGCGAGGAGAAAAACATCTTACAACTTTGATTAATAACTAATTTTCATAAGAATGGATTAATGTAAAAAGAAAATGTACAAAATAGGCCGTTAGAGACTGATACAGCCCAAAGGTATTTCTACAGACACATTGAGCTAGAGAGCTCAGCTCACAGCTGTTATCAGTTTAAAACCACTAGGCTACGCGTTAACTGGACCTGGATTGTGATTGGCTGAGACGTGGCATGTACTGTCCTATACCTGTCTATTAAACTAGAGGAAGGCCTATACAACACACCTCGAGTATGTAGGCGATCAGATTACAAGACTGATTTGTTTGGTATTTTTGCACTAAAAGCCCTTTAAGGCCAAAAAAGCTCAAATTAATTGCTTTAGATATACATCTTTTATCAACCATTTTATCAATGTTAAAGGATATCTTTCACACAAGACAGATATTGATAGCCATATTAAAGGCTGGTCATATAATTGGATTCTGCACATATATTAAAGAGGTGGGGCTCCTACTATATCAACTAAAAGCTCAAATTTTCAGTTAGCCTTTATTCCGAAACCTGCTTCATAATTACAGCACCTCCAAACTCAATGGCCAAAATATTTCAATGTTAGACACGTCAGACACAAATTATTTTAAGAGAGTCTGGTGACACTTAGAGAAGATGTTTTATGAACTCAGTGATTAAGTTAAAAATGGGAATAAGGCATTGCCTCTGAAAGCATCCTGGATGTGATGTTAGGCAATCTTTTACATGTAAACCGCCAAAAGTATGCGGAGATCTTGGTCCAAATGAATGAAGCCGAGATCATCTTCTTAGGCCTGCAGACAGCTAAACAGACGAACGATGATGCTGTTAGTCATTATGTGTCATTAAAAACCAAGCTGCTTCAAACATAAATAGGGGGAGACCAGGGACAGTTGTAACACTTTTTGCAATTTTTGGCAATACCTCAAAAACCATTTACACTGGAATAACCAACAACCAATCTGTCAATTGCTGAAACAATGTATTTAATTGGTTTTATGAAATATGTACAGGTTGCAAAATGGATTTTAATACAGTCTCTCAACTGTTACAACCGTCCCTGTACACTGGGATGGTTGTAACAGTGTATATGTCTAAAATATACATAATGACTCAATCATATACTCAAAATGGAAAATATTCAATCAGTCATGTTATTATGACTATTCATTTCATGTGTTTAAGCAATGATTACCTTTTTTTCATACTACATGACAAAAAAAAGGTGAAGCCGTCAAATTATAATGCAAGAAAATGATTTAATGGGTAAAACACCAAAAAAAAGTTTAAACATGAACTCAAACATTCTCAACAACAGAGAGAGCGGGGGTGGGGGCTGTCTGCATCAGGTAGTCTCTTAAGAGGAGCTCCTGCTCTAGTGAGAAAACCCTTTTCGGAGTCCAGTATCCAACTCTAGGAAGTGTCTTTGATCCCTAGCTTCTCTTCTTGTGGAACCAGTGCAGGGTCACATGGCAAATGCCATATGATTTGGCCACTCCCCTGACTAACTTTCCCTGTCTGATTTCATCGGAAGCCCTTTACAGCACAGGAAATGGGACTCTCCTGTTTGTCTTCCTCTTTCTGATATTTGGCATGCTGTAAGCAATCACGTTTCCACTGACTATCTTTATATAAAAAAGATAATTACCTTAAAATGTGATTTGATGACATTTTACATTTAATTTGCAATGCACAGTGCACATTTTACTTTTAATTTGCACATTAAAGGGAAACTATGTAGTTTTTTTTTAGCTTGATTAGTTTTTAAGATATAAATTAAGATATAAAAAAAAAGTATCACCAGCCATGTTTTCATCTCATGTGAGCTAGCTTAAATGCTAGTTTGACACTTGTTAGCCATTTCTATTTTTAGCTTACAAAACAGTGATTATAATAATACTTGTATGAATTCATAGACATTTGATCTAATAACAGCATCCAAAAAAGTACATCACAAAGAAAAGTAATTTTTTTTACCTCAATAACAACCTTTTGTTGATAACGCCGTCAGGAAGTTTCAAATGGCTCCCTCTTTGGGAGAATGGAGGGAAACTAACTGAGCATGAGCACAGTGAGTGTCATCACTCTAGGTTGTTTCTGACCGGAGGAATTCAAGGTGTTACAACCGTCCCCTCTTACAACTGTCCCTGGTCTCCCTACATTATATCAAATTTGTCTATCACTCTGTACATTTCCTTGTAAAATGATGACTTCTTTAAAAATGATCGGTCACAAACATTGCTTCACCAACTTGATAACTTTTCTCCATTTTTAATGGTGACGATTTAAGGGAAATAATAACTTTCTCGAAGATAAAGTGACTGAACTGTCAGCTGTGAAGAGAAAAGGAGAGAGGTTTATTGTCTCTTGTAAGAATTTAAGTGCTGGTTTGGTGGCATGGATAAATCACTAGTTTATGGACTTCATAGATGAGTGCTTTTCAACATTAGGGTAGTGTAGACAAGGTTTAGCTTTATTTTATTTAAGCTAAAGCTGTGAAAAAAAATACTTTTTACAGTACTGCTACAACATTCAACATTCAACATTGTTTGTTTCAACACTTTGTATCAACACACGATCAGTACAGAGCTTGACAATCTAAAAACACTGACTGACAGGACAAATGGTTAAACACTATGAATCTGTTGTTACAGCTTGATTGAAAATGTTGTTGTACTCGCTCTTAATGAAAACCTTAAAGAGTGTCAAACAGGAGGAAAAACACAGTCATAGGTTAAAAGTCATGACATTTTGACATCATGACGTTGTGTGTACTGTACTATAGTCTGCTTCAACATGTCCACCACACACAACTTGAACCTGACCTCAACAAAATGAGATATGACAGAAAAACACTGAAGAAGGGTCTTGAAAGAGAATACAATAATATAGAAAATACAATGCAATGATGAAAGATCAAGTTTGCATTTGTGCATTTTCTTTACAGCAAACATTGATCTGCCCTTGATACTGTAACACCATCACCATTATGCTTCTGATAAAGAGATTTGAAACACCTGTGTGTGTGTGTGTGTGTGTGTGTGTGTTTTCTGCATTATGTAACCACCAGGTGGTGCAGCTGTTCTGTATAGTCACAGCAAATAATTAATCTGAGCTGCAGTCCTTAAACCTTCTGTTAGGACCGATCTGAACTGGTATTTAAATGTGGTGTCGGTCAGAGGTAGCTGTTAACTTTATGTTTGGGCTAACTATTTTGATTATTGCTTGAGTGTAATTAATAACGCTTTATTTGTTTGATTTACTGTGTGATTTGAGATTTCAAAATGAATGGCTGTTAGTTTAGAAACAAAGGAGTGATGTTTTTGCTTTTGTTAGATACCATTCATTTCTAATGGGAAGTTTTACTTTTAGTTTTGTAGTCATTTAGCTGATTGACCAAAATGACAAGCAACAGCAACCGTTCTATTCAGACAATTGTCAAGATTTGCTCTGTTTATGTGCCTACACGAGTGACCCACCGGTTAATTTCCCCGTCACAACAAATGTACAAATCCATAGCTGTTGTTAGTATAGTATTGTTTTGTTTGTTCTTATCCGGATGTGATGAGCGTCAACGATTCTGACTTTCTCTGCTGTTGCTTCATGTCTGAACTGAAATCATGTCAACAGTCACTCGCTGTCAGCCTCACAAACCACTGAAGGGAAGGATATTGAATTGATTGGCTGCACATCACTTCACACACATGAACAGACAGCAACACACAGAAACACACACACACACACACACACACTGCCTTATGGCATGGGACCCCGGACATCTGCCCCTGCTACGCACGCACACACGCACACGCACACACACACACACACACACACACACACACACACACACACACACACACACACACACACACACACCCTGACCCCTGCACTGCTAATCTTTGAGACAAAACACACACTGTCCAGTGACCTGTTTTTACACCCCCCCATCGTCATGTCACTCTCTGTTACAGGGTCTGTCATGCAAACCTGTAGATGTTCTCAACGCACACGTTCATCAAGTCCAACACTGTGTTTGTCTGCCTGTCTTTCTCTGTCTCTCGCCCACTGTCTTGAACACACTCACTGTCTGCCCTTAGCCCTACTTTCTTTCTGAGGCTGATGTTTCCATTACAGAAATAAAAGCATGACGGCTAATCCAGTTATATGTTCCCTGGACAACACACACACACACACACACACACACACACACACACACACACACACACACACACACACACACACACACACACACACACACACACACACACACACACACACACACACACACACACACACACACACACACACACACACACACACACACACACACACAGGGGGCATGTGATTGAAGCAAGACCCCCTGTTGTGAAAAAGTCACACAGAGCTTTCTGTAGCTCTGGAAATAAATACCAAACATTGGTAATCCACACACACACACACACACACACACACACACATACACACACACACACACACACACACACACACACACACACACACACACACACACACACACACACACACACACACACACACACACACACACACAGATAATCTGTAGTAGGTAGAATAGAAGCCACAGTGTTGATTGATTCAAACCCATCATGACTACATCATAACACTGAGGACACTGTTAGTTTTAATTTTTCAATAGTTTCAGACTCAGATTTGAAATTGTCAAAATCCTATCAGCAGACGCCAACATATTGCGACTTTAAGTTTCTGGTTTATTATGACACTCGTCTGTGTTTCCCTGCCTGATTGCCTGACTGTAATGAGCATGTCTTTAAAGCTCCACAGTGTAATAATTCAACTTTACTGGATAAATCAGGCACAATCATCACATTTTATATTTGGAGCAACGACTTATTTACACAAAACTGAGAATGTTTCTTCATGGAATGCGTTACTTTATCTTTTCTTAAGACGCCAGCTTTACCTTCTTGTGAGATTGTTTTTGCCAACTACTGTTGAATTTCAATTTCCTTTTATCCCAACACAGACATGAAGTCCTTAAAGTGCTCAGAGAAGTGAAACTGTGATTGAAAGCTAACGAACAGCTACTGAATGGACCTTGTTACGCTGTTTTTTGTCAACTACTGTTTCCTAGATTAAAAAAGAGCTCTCAGTCTTAACTTATTTTTACACGACTTAAAGGCCAGAGATGGAGGTGTGATAGAGAGTGGTCAAGGTAAATTTGCCTGAAGAATCAGAGAAGAGGGACAGTAAAAGGATGAGAGAGTTATTGAGGTGTTTCTGTCCAGAAGCGAGAAGGAGAGGATGAAAGAGAAAGTAAAAACAGTGAGATTTAGAGGGAGAGAGTTTGAAAGGAAGGTATGTCCTACATGCATGGACACTCAGGTCATTTCAGATAATTATACTACCTATGGCATTTTTTGTCTCTCCTCCATAAATGTATTAATTTACACATGCCTGACCAAAAGATAATAAAAACATTCTCTCTCTCTTTAATTGGTATTTCGGTGCTCTTTAGCGTTCATTGATTGAGTTAATTACGTCCTTAATGAGGACACTATTTCTTCCTATATCTAATTAAAGGGTTGGTACACCGCTTAATTGTCAGTGTCCTGAAAATGACCGGGCAAGTTGGAAACTGCTGTCCTGAGGGATCTGAATGTTTGACGGTTACTTTCTCGGTCTCACACATGTTGGTGCATGCAGGCTGAAGGAGGGCATCCCAAGTAACATAACTTTGGGTAAATTGTACCACATGGATATCACACATGAGACTGATGGTATTTGGTTGCAGAAAAAACTGACACCAATAACCTGTTAACAAAGATTTTAATTGTATACTTTATTATTATTACTATTATTATTAATGGTGCGACGCCTGCAAGCTAGTTCAGGCAATCAACTCGAGCTGCATTACTGTACACACACGTGACATGCCTCAATACCCGTATCATCTACCAAACACACCCCCTCAATTTGGCGGTGTATTTAAGCTGCACAATTTCCCCATCTCTGCCTTGTCAATGCTGCTAATGCCCTGCACCTGTATCGCTGCCTGCCTCCGGCCAGGGGGAAGCTACTTTATCGTCACTCCCCAATATCTCATGTAAATCAAACTGCTTGGAGTGATGAGGTCGAAGTCTGGCCGCCAAACACAATGTTCTGCTGTTATAATAAACATTTTAAATGTGAGTTATCTGACTGAATCATTATTATTATGAATGACTAAAAAACTCCAACTTGAACTTGAAATGTGTCTTGCAGCCATACACAGAACTCACACTTACATAAAACAATGCTCATAACATGAAATGTATCCAATGCAACAACGAATGGTTACATCATCGTCATCATCATCCACATATTTTTCTTTGAAGGATTCATCAGTAGCTGACTCATCTTGATCATTTAAATGTTTGCCTTCAAGAGAGATAAAATAAAAAAGACATCTTTGTCTCTGTTAAGTTCCGGGAATTTGAGGACCCAAAGGCAGAGAGCAGGCAGGAGAAAGTTGAAGTTGAGGATTCATTAAACCAAAACACAAAAAATAACCAAGGGAGTCCAGAGAATAGCTGACACGGAGACACACGACTGGAACGAACACACACACACACACACACACACACACACACACACACACACACACACACACACACACACACACACACACACACACACACACACACACACACACACACACACACACACACACACAATGATCTGACACAGCACAAGGGGAACACAAAGACTAAATACAGAGGGTAACAAGGTAACAAGAGGCAGGTGACACAAGGGCTGGGAAACAGGTGGAAAACATCAGGCAATCACAAGAGCGGGAAAACACAGGGAGTAAAACTAGACAAGACAAGACAGAGAACAGACTATCAAAATAAACCAGGAAACAGAACATAAAACAAGACCAATAATCACACAACAGAAGGAAACAAGACATGACAGAAAACCAGGCTACAAAAATGACAAGAAAACAGACTACGATAAGACAAGACAAAACACCAAAACCATAACAGTCTCATTTGTGCTGCTGCATCATTTGTCCAAAAATTGCAATCAGCCATCCCCGCTGACGATATTACACATTATAAATACTCACTGCTCTCTTTAAATGAGCTCAACAAGAATTCAATCCTTGGATAAGGTAAGTAACTTTGCACAGTTTGAGTATGATTAGCATAATACATGAAGTTTGTGCAGTATACATATATTCAGGATTTTTTTATGGACGCTCTTTTCATTCGGGTTTATTATGGATCCTCTGTGTGCATGATTCACTTGTGACTGTGTGTATAGATTGTGTCTTACTTCATGGCAAGTAGGCTTCTTCTGGGAATCCTCCATAAGACACACACACACACACACACACACACACACACACACACACACACACACTGGTCAAATTAATTCATGGGTTTAAAAATCTTATAGTATTGCAATTTTTCAATCCTAGTAAATGGACAAAATACTGATTGAGAAAGAGAGAATAAAAAGAGGTGGAGAAAGGGAAGAAGAGGACAAATGGTAATGATGGAGAGAGACAGAGGGAGAGAGAGAGAGAGAGAGAGAGAGAGAGAGAGAATTAAAAAATCAGTACTTAAAAATAATAACCATGTCATGGCCTGATTGGTTTGGTTTTCCCATATTTAACTCAGTGAACTGGGAAATGAGAGAAAGACAGAGAGGAATGGTGGCAGATTGAAAGAAAAAAGAAACAAAAGACATTGAATAAATAGAGTAAAAAAGGAACAGAAAATGAAACGGGGTGGGGATGGAAAGACGAAAAAAAAAGAGAAATAGAGAAAGGGAATGTGGATAGTTCATGTTTTTACACTCCTGTTCATATATATGGATTAATCAAATAAGATAAGGTACATTGTGTAAATAAACTAGCTTAAGAGTGGCTGGTAGGCTTTTTAAGCACATTTACTTTTGACAGAGCCCAGCTAGCTGTTTCCCCCTGTTATCAGTCTTTATGCTAAGCTAGGCTAACCACAACCTGACTAAACACAGACTAATATCTCCCGATCAGTACCAATATGTGGAAAATGGTACTATATTTTCTACAAAACTTTTTTTTTCTAATGCTACATATATGAACATATTAAATAGGGGATTGAACCCTGAAACAGCAAAACTAAAGACGATGAAAACATTTGCTTAACCCCTCCCAAGGACAGCCATTATCCAATCACAGTTTAGCAATTGTATCTAGATACGGCTTGGTGTCATGTCAAGATTGATTTGTACTCCACCAATTTAGCATTGCACTCCTATAACATTGTTGACCAATGATGGGTATTATTTTGGAAAAAGGATCAAAATTGATGCAGCAGAACCAGATATGTTGTCTTTTTTATTCTACGTATTCTTTTTCATTGTCAAAACCAGGCGCCTACATTACCCACAATGCAACTATACCGCTGACAGTTCAGTCTTAGTTCAGCTTAAACTCAGTTCAGATTCAAACATTTAATCTTCAGCCCCAACCGATGGGGGAATTACTTGAGGTAATGTATCAGTTTTCTCACAGCTCCCTTTGGAACCCCAAAAGGCTTTATACACCTTTTTAGGGCTTCACGGGCAGTAAATTCAATTCAGTTCAATTCAATTTTATTTATAGTATCAAATCATAACAAGAGTTATCTCAAGACACTTTACAGATAGAGTTAGTCTAGACCACACTCTATAATTTACAAAGACCCAACAATTCCAGTAATTGCCCCAAGAGCAAGCATTAGCAGTGGCTAATGCGACAGTGGCAAGGAAAATCTCCCTTTTAGGAAGAAACCTCGGACAGACCCAGGCTCTTGATAGGCGGTGTCTGACGGTGCCAGCAAGGTTATTATAGTTTTGCATTTTTTATTAGTTTTTATTTTTATTTCGTTTTGACTTTTTGTTTTCAAATTCAGTTTAGTTTTAATTAGTTTTTAAAGCGGGTTTGCTAGTTTAGTTTAGTTTTTATTTTTTGAAAATGCTTAGTTTTAGTTTAGTTTTTATTAGTTTTAGTCTTTTTTGTAATATGGGTTATTTGTCGGGGGATTCAAAAAGATCAGAAAAAGTATTGTGTAATAATAACTCAACAAAAACATCATACAATTTTAGAAATATGTATTCACAATGTATTCAACAATAACACCAGGGAGCCGTTTCAGGAAGGAGGTTTAACAAACTCTGAGTCTAACCCTGATGTCTGAGTTGATTTACCCTGAGATGGGAAACTCTGAGTTTTCGGTTTCAGAACAGCTGATGTGAGTTGGTTCAATCAACTCAGAGTATGTTCACGCGCGTGACCACCATAATAAAAAGGCAGTATGAATGGAGCCATGATACTACGATTCACCATGGTAACAACCACAAACAAACGGGTCGGCGGAAATACTCATGCGCACAAGCAGCAAATTTGAACATGCATTTCGTTAAAAAAGCAAGACGGCGGCTGCTGCTGCTGCAAAAGAGAGAGAATTGGTGTGGGAGAAAATTGCTGCTCGAGTCAATGCGTAAGCATTAGCAGTGTATTCATTTCATATTTAATCACAGTTAACTTATAATATTACTGGTGAAAACTGGAATTGTATTACACCTATAATTGTATTTAGGTGCAATCCTGCGGGCGAAAAAGTAAGCTAATCCCATTCTGAGGCTGAGGAAAAAAACGTTTCAGAGCAAGTCACACTTTTCTGACGGCTGCCTCGTTTTTATTTTTATTTCAGTTAACGAAAATGTTTTTTCCCACCTAGTTTTCGTTATTTCGTTCGTTTTCGTTAACGATTATAACCTTGGGTGCCAGTTGGGGATGTGCTGAACAGTGACAATAATAGTCACAAAGATAATGGAACAGTGACTACAAATGGTAGTCGTAGTAGTTCATGTCATAACAGGGCACTGAAGGGCGTTACAGGATGTAGCATGGCACAGCACAGCATGGGCGGGCGTAGCAAGACGCAGACACTTGGCAGGACGCAGCCGGACGCAGCGGGACACTGCAGAGCATCGCCGGACACTGCAGGGCATTGTAGAGCTTTGGACCACAGACACAGCTCCAACCAAGATCGTGGTGCCACCCTATTCCAAGGGAATATTCTGAGCGGGAAAAGAAACATAAGGACTCCGGGGAGTAAACTCCCCAGAGCTAGGTTAGTAACAAGCATTTCTAGGGCAAGGATGCACACAAATGGAAAGAGAGAGGAGAGAGCAGCTCGGTTTGTCACAGGAAGGAAGGATCTTCCCCTGTAGTCTAGAACTACAATAGCATAACTAAGAGAGGCAGGCTAAAGAGAGGTGCCTGGTCGGGCGAGAACTCTCCCCAACCGGATCGGGCTGTACTGGCCTGCCTCCCTCTACTCTACTCTATTCGCTCCGTATAAGCTTTATCAAAGAGGAGTGTTGTTGTTTATTCTTAAATATGGTGATGGTGTCTGCCCCCTGAACCACAGGAGAGGAGCTTGATAGCTGAAGGCTCTGGCTCCCATCCTACTTTTAGAGACTCTAGGAACCACGAGAAGCTCTGAATCCTGGGAGCGTAGTGCTCTAGTTGGACAGTAAGGTACTAAGAGCTCTTCAAGATATGTAGGTGCTTGACCGTTTAGAGCTTTGTAGGTCAGGAGAAGGATTTTAAATTTAATCCTGGATTTTACAGGAAGCCAATGCAGAGAAGCTAATACAGGAGAAATATGATCTCTTTTCTTAGTTCTTGTCAGAACACGTGCTGCAGCATTCTGGATCAGCTGGAGAGTCCTAAGGAATTTATTTGAGCATCCTGATAGTAAGGAATTACAGTAGTCCAGCCTAGAAGTAACGAATGCACGGACTAGTTTTTCAGCATCGTTTTGCGACAGGATATTCCTAATTTTGGCAATGTTACGAAGATGAAAAAAGGCTGTTCTTGAGGTTTGTTTTAGATCGGCATTGAAGGATAGATCCTGATCAAAAATAACTCCTAGATTTCTAACAGTAGCGCTGGAGGCCAGGGCAAAGCCATCCAGAGTAGCTATATCTTTAAGATAATGAAGTTTGGAGGTGTTTGGAGCAAAACACAATCACTTCGGTTTTGTTTGAGTTTAACATCAGAAAATTGTAGGTCATCCAAGTTTTTATATCTTTAATGCACACTTGAAGTTTAGCTAACTGACTGGTTTCGTCTGGCTTGATTGATAAGTATAATTGGGTGTCATCTGCATAGCAGTGAAAGTTAATTAAATGTTTCCTAATAATATTGCCTAGAGGAAGCATATGTAAGGAGAATAGAATTGGTCCAAGCACTGAGCCTTGAGGAACGCCATGGCTAACTTTAGTGTACTTGGAGGATTAACAAATTGAGATCGATCAGAGAAATAGGACTTAAACCAGCTTAGTGCGATTCCTTTAATGCCAACTAAATGTTCCAGTCACTGTAGAAGGATGGTATGGTCAATAGTGTCGAATGCAGCACGAAGATCTAATAAGACAAGTATGGAGTCAAGTCCTTTGTCAGCAGCAATTAGAAGGTCGTTAGTTATTTTCACCAGTGCCGTCTCTGTGCTATGATGCTTTCTAAATCCTGACTGAAAGTCCTCAAATAGACTATTCCTATGTAAAAAGTCATATAACTGATTAGAGACAACTTTCTCAAGGATCTTGGAGAGAAATGGAAGGTTAGATATAGGTCTATAGTTGCTAAGACCTCAGGATCGAGGGTGGGTTTTTTCAGAAGAGGTTTTACCACAGCTACTTTAAATGACTGCGGTACATAACCTGTTAATAAAGACATATTGATCTTATCTAGTAATGAAGTGTTAACCACGGGTAACGCTTCTTTAAGTAGCCTCGTTGGGATGGGGCCTAAGAGACAGGTAGATGGCTTTGCTGAAGAGACCTTTAGCATTAATTGTTGAAGGTCTATAGGAAAAAAGCCGTCTAAGTATATGTCAGGTCCTGTCGTTCTTTCTAGCAGTCCTGC
The DNA here is from genome assembly GCF_031162955.1 of Sander vitreus. Classification (NCBI taxonomy): domain Eukaryota; kingdom Metazoa; phylum Chordata; class Actinopteri; order Perciformes; family Percidae; genus Sander; species Sander vitreus. Next base: position 12,609,271 of record NC_135868.1, read on the forward strand.
ATTCAAAGGTGAACCGTTAGAAGTTGAGGGCAAAAGGTGATGAATTCCATCCCTAATTGTTATAATTCATAATTCATCAAATCATTAAAGAAACTCATGAAGTCGTCACTACTAAGAGCTAGGGGAATAGATGGCTCAGTAGAGCTGTGGCTATCTGTCAGCCTGGCTACAGTGCTGAAAAGAAACCTTGGGTTGTTCTTATTTTCTTCTATTAGTGTTGAGTAATAGTCTGATCTGGCATTTCTGAGGGCCCTCCTATAATTTTTTTGACTGTCTTGCCAATCTACACGAGATTCTTCCAATTTAGTGGAACACCATTTACTTTCAAGTTTTAGTGAGATTTGTTTTAATTTGTGAGTTTGGGAGTTATACCAAGGTGCTAGTTTCCTTTGCTTCATCATCTTCTTTTTGCGAGGTGCAACAGAGTCTAAAGTCGTCCGTAGGCAGGCCGTAGCACCGTCTACAAAATTATCAATTTGGGAGGGACTAAAGTTAACATAAAGGTCCTCTGTTATATTAAAGCACGACATGGAGTTAAATGCTGTTGGAATATCTTCCTTAAATTTAGCTATAGCACTGTCAGATAGGCTGTACACATTTTGTATATTTGGATGTTAGCTTGCTGCTAACATGCAGAAACATGTCAGGATCTTTTGACAAACTTTACATCATGGTGACCAAGGAGTTATAGGAATAATTTGCTTCCAGTTTAACTTTACACATCTGAAGAAACACAAAATTGTAATCACATGACGCCACAAAGAGAAAAGGGTGTCAACAGTTTTCTTAAGTATGTAAATGTGTAAGTAGAGAATCCCGTCTAGCTTGTATTGAACATAGGCTGAGGTGTGAGCACTGCAGAGGCACAAAGAAAGTGAAAGCTCTGGTTTGCCTCATTACACCAGCCTTTAGCCCCGGCCTCAGACAAGAAGTAATGAGTAGAAGGACAGACAGCCATTAGCCTAAATAGCTGCAAAGGCAAAGCAAAGTCATGTGGCTTTCAGATTGCGACATTTAAACCTGTAAACATGTTGAGCTTCCCCCTGGGAAAAACGATTCATGATCATACTTCAAACTTCTCTGAATTAAACATGACACTGGTTGCATTCCCTAATTAAATTATTCTCTTTAATTGATTGTTATTACTCCTACGTCGGTGAAGACACAACTTTTAAGGTTTCATTGCGATAAACTTTGTTACAGGTTTTAATTATCTATTATTCACAGTGACATTATCTGTCTGATTCTATAAGCACCAAGGCTTAAACTGATTTAAAAAGCTGCAGGTTCACAAAGAAAATACTTAGAGTAGAAAAACTGCAACATGAACTTTGATTTCATTCTTCTGGTGTATGTACCGGTACTGTATAAGGGGGTGTGTGTGTGTGTGTCTCTGAACTCTGAATTCACGCCTCCGGGAGGCTCTGAAGCTTACAATGATCTGCAGAGAGAGAAGAGGAGGAAGAAAAAAGACTCAATATGAATCCAGGATTATGAAAATCATAACACCCAGAGGAGAGTTTCAGTCCTGATTGAATGTTTATTGACATAAAACCTGTGTCACTGCTGACAGCAGTGGGAGGTTGAGTCATTTTACAGAGTGAACATTTCATAATAAAAACAGCTCTCCTGGCAGTTTTGATTATGAAAAACAGCAACAAATATTTGTTTCTGTGAATTTGGAACCTGTCTTGTAAATAATTATATTGATATTAATAATATATATTAAGAATTTTTGTTTGTAATTAACCAAGAAACTCTAAAATCAAGAACCCTTTTCTTTGTGTGTTCAGGCTTAGGCAAGGCAATTTTTTTATATAGCACATCTCAGCAACAGTGCAATTCAAAGTGCTTTACATGAAACATTAAAAAGCAGTTAAAAATGAATACAAAATTAAAAACAGAATACAGGAATATAATTAACAGTGCAGTACAATGAATTAAAAAAAAAGGCAACGTCAAAAAGATAGGTCTTCAGCCTTGATTTAAAGGAGCTGAGAGTTGTTGCGGACCTACAGTTATCTGGAAGTTTGTTCCAGATATGTGGAGCATAAAAACTGAACGTTGCTTCCCCCTTTTTGGTTCTGATTCTGGGGACAGCAAGCAGACCTGTCCCAGATGACCTGAGAGGTCTGGGTGGTTCATAGTTTACAAGCAGATCCGAAATGTATTTTGGCCCTGAACCGTTTAGTGATTTATAAACCAGCAGAAGTAGTTTGAAATCTATTTTTTGAGGCACTGGAAGCCAGTGTAAAGACATAAGAACTGGAGTGATGTGATTCACCTTCTTGGTCTTAGTGAGGACTCGAGCAGCAGCGTTCTGAATCAGCTGCAACTGTCTGACTGATCTTTTAGGGAGACCTGTAAAGTCTACTGAAGATAAAAGCATGGACAAATTTTTCCAAATCCTGTTGACACATAAGTCCTTTAACCCTTGATATATTTTTAAGGTGATAACAGGCAGACTTTGTTATTGTCTTAACGTGGCTGTTAAAATTCAGGTCAGAATCCATAATTAGATGCTGTTACTCTCAGGTCTGCTTTGATTTGAGTTTCAGTGCTGTTTTAAAAGATAAAGTTGGCATTATTCTATAATTTTCTTATTGCCAAAGAGAGACCATAAAACAATGATGAGCCCTCAGTTTCTTCTGACTGTTCTGTCTGTGGCTGTCTACTGAAGATGTATGATCTTATGATAATTTAAAGTGTAATTTCAAAAAGGTTCAGTAGTTTCCTGAAACAGCTGGGCACTGTAGTTTTTAGCAAACATTACTCAAACAGAAGTAAATAGTGCTTTAATTTGGGACTACCTTTGGCTGCAGATTAATATCTATCTACAATATTATGAATTAGATATGGCTATCTTGTCTTCTGTAGTTTGAACAATAAATACAAGCTTTGAACCTTTTCTTAATGAGCTTCACAAACAGCTCAATGAGATAAGCTGCGTGAAGTATAATGAAGATGTGGAGTTTAGGCTTCAATATTCTATGATGTTTTTCGACATACTGTACTGTGACCTTTTTTTCCAAAATATTATACTATGACTTTTTATTCAACATACTATACTATGACTTTTTATTACTTTTTTCGACATTCTATACTATGACTTTTTATGGGGGTTTTCTACCTACCATACTATACTATGACTTTTTATGTTTTCTATAATATATATGATATACTATACAATGACGTTTTTTCGACATACTATGTCTTCAATAGTGCGAACTCCGAACAATTCCTGAATAAGCTTTACAAATAGCTTTTTTAAGACTTTTTTTCGACATACTATACTATGACTTTTTTCTGATATATTATACTATGACTTTTTATAACTTTTTTCGACACACTATACTATGACATTTTTTTCCGACAAACTATACTATGACTTTTTTTCGACATACTATGACATTTTTATGACTTTTTTCTACCCACAAAATATTATGAATTGTATATGACTTTTTTGTCTTCAGATGTTTGAACAATAAATACAAGCTCTGAACCTATCCTTAATGAGCTTCAGAAATAGCTCAGTGAGATACGCTGATAAAGGGCCAATGAAAATCTGGCGTTAAGGGTTCAATTCCTCAATCTTCTATACTTTATTTCGACATACTGTACTATGACTTTTTTTCCAAAATATTATACTATGACTTTTTTCTCTTTTTTACTACAATGACTTTTTTGTCTTCAGTAGACTCCGAGCCATTACTCTATCATCTTCACAAATGGCTCAGTGAGATGATCTGCTATGGCAAATTAGGTGATTTTTAGGTTGAGGGTTCAATTCTTCAATATTCTAAGATTTTTTTTTCCGACATACTATTCTCTGACTCTTATTCAACATACTATACTATGACTTTTTTATGAGTTTTTTTTGACACACTATACGATGACTTTTTTATGACTTTTTTCGACATTCTATACTATGACTTTTTTTGACATACTATACTATGACTTTTTTATGACTTTTTTTGACATAGTATACTATGATTTTTTTATGACTTTCTTTCGACGTACTATACCATGACCTTTTTCGACATACTATACTATGACTTGTTTTAAACATCCTATACCCTGACTTTTTCATGACTTTATTCAACGTACTATACTATAACTTTTTTCCGACAAACTATACTATGACTTTTTTCCGACATAGTATGATTTTTTTTTATGACTTTCTTTCAACGTACTATACCATTACTTTTTTATGACATTTTTCCACATACTATACTATGACTTTTGTATGAATTTGTTTTTCTACCTACAATTTTATGAATTTATGAATTTGTCTTCATTAAATTGAACAATAAATACAAGCTCTGTACTGTTCTTCAATGAGCTTCACAAATAGTTCAGAGCAATGAGCTGCTGAACATTAGATTTGAGGTTGAGTGTTCAATTCTTCAACATAGTTTTTTTCTGAAATGCTATACTATGACTTATTTCCAAAATACTATTACTTTTTTTATTACATTCTATACTATGACTTTTTTATGGCTTTTTTGTCTTCAGTAGTGTGAATGATAAATAAAACTCTGAACATTCCTTACTAAGCTTCACAAATAGCTCAGTGAGATAACCTGCTAGAGGTAAAATGAAGATTTGAGGTTGAGGGTCCATTTCTTCAATATACTATGATTTATTTCGACATACTATACTATGACTAATTTTCCGACTAACTATACAATGACCTTTTCATGACTTTTTTGTCTTCAGTAGTGTGAATGATAAATACAACTCCGAACCGTTCTTACCAGCTTCACAAATAGCTCGGTGAGATAATCTCCTAGAGGTAAAATGAACATGTGAGTTTGAGGGTTCAGTTCTTCAATATTCTATAACCTTTTTTTTCAACATACTATACTATGACTTTATTTCCAACATACTATACTCTGACTTGTATTCAACATACTATACCATGACTTTTTTATGACTTTTTGCGACATGCTATACTATGACATTTTTTTTCCGACAAACTATACTATGACTTTTTATCGACATACTATACTATGACTTTTTTTTCGACATACTATGACTTTTTTATGACTTTTTCCACATACTATACTATGACTTTTTTTTCGACATACTATACTATGACTTTTTTATGACTTTTTCCACATACTATACTATGACTTTTTTATGACTTTTTCCACATACTATACTATGACTTTTTTCGACTTATTATACTATGACTTCTTTTTCGACATACTATACTATGACTTTTTTATGACTTTTGTCTACCCACAATATTATGAATAATATATGACTTTTTGGTCTTCAGAAGTTGAACAATAAATACAAGCTCTGAACCTTTCCTTAATGAGCTTCAGAAATAGCTCAGTGAAATAAGCTGATAAATGAGAAAGAAAGCTGTGAAGTTCAGGGTTCAATTCCTCAGTCTTCTATGATTTTTTTTTTTTCGACATACTATGATGTTTTATGACTTTTTTCGACATTCTATACTATGACTTTTATGGCTTTTTTCTACCTACCATACTATACTATGACTTTTTATGTTTTTCTTTTATGACATACATTTTATGACATGACATTTTTACAACATACTATACTATGACCTTTTTGACTTTTTTGTCTTCAGTAGTGTGAATGATAAATACAACTCCGAACCGTTGTTAATTTGCTTCACAAATAGCTCACTTTTTTATGACTTTTTCCACATACTATACTATGACTTTTTTCGACATATTATACTATGACTTTTTTTTCAACATACTATACTATGACTTTTTTATGACTTTTTTCTACCCACAATATTATGAATAATATATGACTTTTTGGTACAATTTGGTACAATACAAGCTCTGAACCTTTCCTTAATAAGCTTCAAAAATAGCTCAGTGTGATAAGATGATAAATGGAAAATAAAGATGTTCAGTTCAGTTACTTTATTATCCCAAATGGGAAACTTGATATGCAGTCAGAGTGAAAGATAAAAAGAAACACATTCAAGCAACATACAAATAGAGGCAACAATCCAAGACATGAGTACAACAAATGTTTCCTGTATGTAATACACACAACACAATTTATCACCACTGGAACAATCTCTAAAAACAAAACAAAGTACTACATTACATGTGCAAATTAAGCTGAGTTATTGTACATGGGATAAAGGAGTTTTTACCCCTATTGATCTTGAACCGAGGTACTCTAAATCTGCGACCTGAGGGGAGTATTACAAACTCTTCACAAAAAGTGAAGGGGGTGGTTTGTGCAGTCTAATATAGACCGAGCCTTGCGGAGTACTTGCTGGTCAAAGATAACCATCAAGGGGGACTGTGGGAAACCTATCACCTTACCAGCCACCTTTACAATATGGCTGAGGTGGGTTTTGTCCCTGATGTTCAGTTTACCGTACCAAGCAATCATGGCAAATAAAAGATTTATAAAATAAGGACATCATTTTCCTATCTACATTAAAAGTGTTTAACTTCCTAAGGAAGTACAAACGTTGCTGTCCCTTCTTACAGACTGCATCACAATTCACATCAAACTTCATGTTTTTATCTATGATGGTTCCCAGATAATTATACTGTTCAACAAACTCAGTTTCAGTTCCCTTAATGAAAGTCTTAGATGGTGGGAGGGATACTTTCCTAAAATAAATGACCATATCCTTGGTTTTTGTGGCATTTAATTGGAGAAAGGCCTCATTACACCATTGGACAAACTCATCCAACACTGGCCCATGCTCAGATTCATCTTTACGGAGCAGGCTAATGATGACCGTGTCATCAGCAAACTTCAAAATGTGCCTGTCCCCATGCTGGCTTCTACAGTCATTGGTGTAAAGAATGTACAGCAATGGGGACAGGACACAGCCCTGAGGAGAGCCAGTGGAAGAGGTGCGCTGTTCTGACAGAAAGCCATTAGCCCTAACCCTCTGAGCTCTACATGTTAAAAAATCTACAATCCAGCCGACAATATTTACATCAAGATTAAAATAGGTACGCAGTTTCCGAGCTAAAATATGTGGTTGGATAGTATTAAAAGCTGATGAAAAATCCATAAATAAAAGTCTGGCATGAGTGCCAGGACCTTCCAGGTGCTTATACAGAAAGTAAAGTGATTGAGGCATCTTCTACCCCCATCCCTGCCCTATATGCAAACTGCATGGGGTCTAGAGCCCCCTCCACCATAGTTATCGGTTCCCTTTTGACCAGCCTTTCAAATGACTTCATGACCAGTGAAGTCAATGCCACTGGTCTGAGGTCATTTAGCACCTTAGGGGTTCCGCTTTTAGCCACCGGAACAACAATGGACTCCTTCCATAACTTTGGGACCCTTCGCTGCTCCAGAGATATCCTAAATATATTACAGAACACCTCACAGAGCTGTTTGGAACAGTGCTTAAGCAATCTTCCTGTAATAGAATCAGGCCCCATGCTCTTATTTGTCTTAAAGGGATACTTCACTGAGTTAGCATTACGCTTTGTATCAGCAGAAACACGGTAGTATTTTTGAATGACTGTGCTTCCCTCCCTCATGTCCCCCTGAGAGGAGAGATCTCTGTATTGTGGGTCTGGAAAAATTTATACCGATGACGCAAAAATCGTCGTTTTACGTCATCGGTATACATTTTTCTAGAGGCAAAGGACTACAGCCAGTACTTCCGCATAGCGGGTTGGACTGTTGGCTTTTTCCGGAGATTGCCGAGGTAAAAACGAGCGCCAGCCTTCTTGAATCATCGCTTAGCTTCTCAGCAGAAACAGATTTATTCATCCCAAAGGAAATTTTAGAACAACAATTACTTGAAATGACAATAAAACACAGTTGAATTGAGTTGACCGTCTCACTGTCTGTCTGTCTGTAAATGGTAGGCGTGGCTTGGGAGTGGACTCAGAGCAGCGAAGCAAGTGCATTCTGGGATTTGGTGTCTTTCATCCACATGAGCCAAAAACACATTTCCTGGCTTTTCTCGGCCTAAAAGGCACCAATTTCAATTTTTTTTCCTCACATTTATACTACATAAGTGACCCAATTTAAAGATATATTCAGCTTTCCAGCGGTGAAATATCCCTTTAACTCTCTGAAACTCTGCCTTAACATCATGGGCATCAAACATCTGGCTTAGCTTTGTGGAAGAGGAAGACTCTTTGCATGTTTCTCTAAGTTGCTCTGTGAAGTCATGAGTATCAAATCTTAAATAGAAGGAGTTAAGAGCTTCAGCTAAATCTTTGTTGCTATCATAGCCTGCAATACTAACTTGCTTGTTTTCAGTATTATTATGCTGGCCCGTTATTTTCCTCATTCCGTGCCACGCTGCCTTCAAATTGTTGCTGCTTAAATTTTCCTCTAGCTTACTTTTATATTATAACTTGGCCCTCTTAATTTGCAGTCTGACCTCTCTCCTTGCTTCCTTTTTTTCTGTCTCATCACCTTGAAGAAATGCCTTTTGTTTTCTGTTTAATGCATTTTTCAGAGATTTAGTCACCCATGGCTTGTTATTCGTGTACACCTTAACATACTTTTTTAGGAATAACAGTATCCTCACAGAAGGTAATATAACTGCATACAGTGTCAGTTAGTTCATCAATATCTTTGGCAGAGTCCTCAAACACAGTCCAATCAGTACAATCAAAACATCCCTGTAATTTAGAAACAGCATCTTCATTCCAGACCTTGACTTCTTTTGTCTTCACCTTCTCCCTCTTGAGCATTGGCGTGTACACAGGTGTGAGATAGATGGTGCTGTGGTCAGATGAACCTAATGGGGGTCTAGAATAAGCTTTATATGCTCCTTTTATAGAACCGTAACACAAGTCCAGAATCTTATTTTTTTCTAGTTGGGCAGGTGACGTACTGGTAAAGATTTAGGGATTTGCTCAATTTACAGTTATTAAAATCCCCCATTACCAAGCACGGGGCATCAGGGGAGAGATGTGAGATTGAGGGTTCAATTCCTCAGTCTTCTATGATTTTTTTCGACATACTGTACTATGTATAATATTTTTTTCCAAAATATTATACTATGACTTTTTATTCAACATACTATACTATGACGTTTTATGACATTTTTTCGACATTCTATACTATGACTTTTTTATGGCTTTTTTCTACCTACCATACTATACTATGACTTTTTATGTTTTTTTTATGACATACTATACAATGACGTTTTTTTGACATACTATATTATGACCTTTTTTACTTTTTTGGCTTCAGTAGTGTGAACGATACATACAACTCCGAACAATTCCTCAAAAAGCTTTGCAAATAGCTCAGTGAGATAAGCTTCTAGAGGTAAAATTAAGATGTCAGGTTGAGGGTTCATTTCTTCAATATGATATGATTTTTTTCGACATACTATACTATGACTTTTTATAACTTTTTTCGACATACTATACTATGACTTTTTAATGACTTCTTTCAACATACTATACAATGACTTTTCTATGACTATTTGTGACATACCATAATATGACTTTTTATGACATACTATACTATGACTTTTTATGACTTTTTTCAATATATACTATACTATGACGTTTTTTCCGACATAGTATACTATGAATTTTTTATGACTTTCTTTCGACGTACTATACCATGACTTTTTTATGAAATTTTTACACATACTATACTACGACAGTTTATGACTTTTTAAGACTTACAATACTATGACTTTTCATGACTTTTTATGACATACTAGCTGCTTCACGTAAGATTTGTAGATTTGAGGTTGAGGGTTCAATTCCACAACATACTATGAGTTTTTTCCAAAATACTATATTATGACTTTTTAATTACTTTTTTCAACATACTATATTATGACTTTTTGACTGGACAATTGACGTCCATTAACTTACATTGTAGCTAAATTTCGCTGTTGACGACTGTGATCTCGTTTAATACTGGACCAATGTCAAAGGAAAATATTTCCTCAATAGTTTTAATTGTATCCGATACTCAATGAGCTGTTGCAGAAACAAGCCCAGTGTGAGCAATAAAGCAAAAGCTGTCAGATAAATGTAGTGCAATAAACATTACAACATTTTCCTCTGAGGTGTAGTGGAGTACAAGTATGAAGTAGCAGCAGGGGCGATTCTAGGATCAGATCTTTAGGGGGGCTCAGCCCCTAATGAGAATGTGACACGGATACAGTGCATGCAAAAGTGTTAATCTGCGCCATGAAATTACCAACTTCTTCACAACCGCACACCTGCTCTCCCTCTGACTCAGCCAAAGTCGTGAGTCTGGCACAACCACCTCAACAGGAATCTAAGCTTCCCAATGATATTAGTGGTTTGCAAGAAAATTAACATTGAACTTACATGAAATGTTATCATATTTGCATTTTGCATAAATCTCTGCACACCATTACTCTCTGTGAAATATTTCACAAACTCTTCACTCAACACATGCATCGGTACAACAAGTGGATCCCGTGTAATCTGGTTTTGAAATTGCAACAAAATTTCTACATGGTCTCCAGCTTTGGGACAAAATTATAATGTATTCTCATGTAAAATACTTATACTCAGCACAGACATTTTTGTAAATTGCTTAGCCAGTGTATCCCACCATAATGGTTATTATATTGCCAGATTCCAGACAATCCCACTTACAAATATGAATATATATTTATACTGGTATGCTTCCTAGTGACATTAATGCAAAAATATGAAGAAAAAACTATTCAACCTGTGTGCAAGGTTAAAGTTCTGAAGTGCAAAATAGTTCAGGCTACAGCACAAATACAGTATTTCCATCCATGGATAAGAATAATCAAGTCTTACCTCTGAATTTCTCTTCAAAGTGCACCAGATTGATGCATTTAAACGTTAAAATAGACTAAATGTTCTTACAGGGGAGCATGCCCATGGACCCCCCCAGGGGGGCTTGTGCCCCAGTGCAGCTCTAGGTCTTGTGATGCCCCTGGGGCAGTCTCCCCGTTTTAAGTTTTACAAAGCTAAAAACATTAACTTTTTTGGAGGTATTTACGCTTCTGAGCCGAAAATGTCCCCGGATTTTGTCTCAGAAATCTAGTCACCTTATGTTAACTAGCGTCACGTGCAGCAATGTTTCTGTTGCCTGTAACGTCTGTTTCAGAGCATCAGAGAGAAGTGCTAGTAATCCAGTTTAGCTTTAGCAATTTAGCTCTCAGCATTTAAGCATTCACGAGCATTTTCTGCAGGAAATGCATTTTCTAGTAACCAAGATTGCACTGAGTACTAAACAATCTACAGTATTCCCCTACAGCCGATTATAGAATACTGTGTTGTTTCTGCAGCAGTGAGGGGGTACAATGTCTTAATTTGTTGACTTTAATCAAACGAAGGACAACATCTGTTACCTGAAACAATGTGTGTGTGCGTGTGTGTGCGTGTGTGTGCGTGTGTGTGTGTGTGCGCGTGTCTGCATGCTACAACCCTGTCCAGGTGGCTAGATAATTAAAAACATTTCTCACACTTGATTTTACATCCAAATCTCAATGATAACATCTCGCCAAGCAAGGGAGGAAAAGACCAGGTGTGTGTGTGTGTGTGTCTGTCTGTGTGTGTGTGTGTGTGTGTGACTGAGAAAGAGAGACTAAAATAGCTGTGTTGTTTTGAATCACTGATCATTTGGTTATTTATTTAGAACATAACAACGATTAATAAACAAAATATGCATAAAAAGTATGGTGGCTCCCACGTGCATGCGTGTGCATCCTCTTGCACAGGTACAGTACCAACAAAACGGGGACCACTCTTAAAAACATTGCTCCATAGCTACTAGTGGCTAAAAACTCCAGATGGTAACTTTAATTTGTACCGATTGAGCTCCCGAGGCCACTTTAACAAAGACCCAAAAATCAGAATATTGCCAGTAGAAGAAAATAAAAAGAACAAAATAAGAAATGTGTCCTATTTCACCAAATAAACAACAGTTTCTTGTTATTGGGTAGTTGGCTGGTTGTTGTTGTATATGCACAGCTCACAGCTACAACTATCTGTGATGCCCTCTCTAAAGATTGAAGAATATATTTCAGAAGCAGTGATGGAACAAGAAAAAACTGATGTCTTTGCCTTTTTGATCAGCCTGTAAGACTGACAGTGAGGAAAGCTTCAGAGTCGAGTGCATTTTACAGACGAACCAGCAGCGTTACACCGAAGGAAAAAACAACAGCTGACATGTTGTAAAGCACAGAGCTGGATCTGAAGCCTAAAGCAGCACATGTGAATGTTTAAGCTGAGATCTGTAATCGCACGGAGTATCAGCAGCTTTCTGAAAGGTAAAAGCCTGTTTTTAATTAACAGCAGATGCTTTTTTGGATGTTGAAACAAGATGTCTCAGCAAATAATTGAAGTTTAACATTTTTGAGAAGTGTACTTGTGTGACGCCTCAGGAGCTTTCTGTTTTCTCTCCACACCTCTGCCCTGTTCTTATTCTCTCACTCTTTTTGAATTTCAACATAGTTATGAAAACGTGAGACTGTTTTTGAAATATCAAAGACTTCTTATATTCAGTATAATGAGATTTTTAGTTTAGTTTTTCTGCTGTCACGTGTATTGGTTTGATAGAAAAAGAAATGACAGTCCGCCCACTGTTTTTGTGATTAATGCAACCAATTAAACTTGATTTTAATGGCAGCACTTCCTCTAAAAAACTATTCATTTCATATACTGCCTTAAACGTTCAATGTCAAAATGGGTGTTGTTTTTGTTGTTGTCATGTTCTCATTCATCTAATCTATTATTTAAATATTGTTTACAGGGAACATTTAACAGAAAACAGATCCAGATTTAAAATGAATAGTGGTGAATGTGGTCTCACAATGAGTTATGTTACATGTTATAATCATAGTGTAACACGCAACATAACAAAATGTATTGTATGCATAGTGATCTTAGAGGGCTTATTCACTTTCTTGCTCATGACGATACAGTAAAAATGGAGCTGGAGCCAGATTAGTTTAGCAAATATTTTGAAATAACTTTGAAATAAAGACTAGAAGCAAGGGGAAACAACTAGCTTGGTTAATTGCAAAGTTTAGAAGTATGGCTACTAAGCAGATGTTTAGTTTGAAGGCTTATCAAACACTACAACACTGCACAATGGTTTATTATACCCTGAGAAATATAAAGACAGATATTACAATCATCCACAATAATCTACCAGGAATATATGCTTACATGTATTTGACTGGCCAGTGCACTGCCTTGCAAAAAAGTTGAGCCGTAAAGTTGGTCTGAAAATGGCCTGCGATCTGTCACACTCACTAATTTACATGTTAAATCTCTTTCGTTTAACCCGTACAACAAAAACAAGTTTAAAAAGAAAATTGAGTATAAGCATATTTCTTGAAACGTTAAGTTTTTCTGTTATTTAAAGATTTAAAATCTGACTTTTATTGACCTGCACAGCTTTCCTTCTTAAAATGTCTCTATTATGAAATGCATCATGATAATGAAGGATTTTTGTGCTCTACTTTCTTGCACAGCTTCACCAAACAGATAAGCAGCATGGATACACACTCCTTTCTTATATTTACATTAGACTATACAGTTTGGCTGCCTGGTGTTATCAGGCTGTAAAACTGTTACTGGTTACACAAGACAGGTTCACATATCTGTTTGGATCGATAACCAGCTTCAGTATTAATCTAAACAGCCTTGTACGACTCGTTTGTAACTGTCTTTCTGGTAATTAGCAACTGGTTTTATTTTCTCTTCCTGTTGCAGTTGCACTGTTGCACAGCAGACTATTGCCATGGAAACCAGACCTGTGGCGGGCTTTGTATAATTTTTCTGTATTTGTTTTATATATAATCTCCTCTAATCCTGGACCAATTAGTTTCAGACCAGGACAGAGAGGAGAAACGTCACCCTCTCTCTGTCTTCTTCCCATGATGATTTTCTTTTTGTCTTCCTCGTTTCTCCAAATCTGTCTCTCTCCCTCTCTATGTCCGTCTAAATCTGTCTTCATTTCTTACTTCATATTTTTTGCTTTAGGCACAACAACTGCTGCACATAAACACGCACACATGAACACTCATACACCAGATCATTCCACATTAATTTCGCTTCCTATTAATCCAATTAGGCCTCATCTGTTCTCTCCCCTTTTTGTGTCCTCCTTTTATGCTTTTCTTGGTTTCTCTGGAACAGCCTCTACATCTTCCTCTCCTACTTCTACTAGTACATCTCTACAAAAACTACAGCGATTAACCTGTGTGCATGGTTTTCACCCTCACCAACAAATCAAAGTGTGTATTTTTTTGAAAACATTTTTTTTTTTAAATCCATTCATTCTTTTGCTTTTTTTGCTATATTTGGAGCCCTCAGTCATGGGTGTGTCAGAGATGCCATGGGGGGGAGAAACTCACACACACACACACACACACACACACACACACACACACACACACACACACACACACAAGCATGCACGCACACATACATGGTCTCAGTCGGGGGTACAGGCTCAGATCTAGGGGAGTGAGCACAGCGGGATACAAGGGGAAAAGATTATACCACTGACACACACACACACACACACACACCCACACACACACACACACACACACACACACACACACACACACACACACATATACGCACACACACACACACACACACACACACACACACACACACACACACACACACACACACACACACACAAGAGACCCTACACTTTGAACAGTAAGGTGAGATTTATGCACGCCGTACTTTCTATCATTCATGTAAACTGTCTGTCTCTGACACACAGACAGATTTCCTCTTTGTCTTGGTGATGTGTAATGACCACTCAAGCATGGAGGGCCAAAGAGCAGAGGTCAATAGTTGAAAAGGGGCAGGGGCGTGTTGGTTGAGCAGCGTGTGTGTGCTTATGGATTTCCGTCACTGAGAACAACTCTTCAGAAACCAAACACAGTTTAGATACCTAAACAACAGACAAGGAGCCAATGACTCCAAAAACGACACAGCTCATATGACCATTCTTTGTAACGTTGAGAAACGGTTTCAATTTTAAACACGTGGTTAACATTGTGAAACAAAACAACTTTAGGCAATAAAACGTTTTGGTTAGGTTAAAGAAAAAATCATAGTTACGGACATAAGTCTGTAACTATGACATAGTTAAATACTAACGTAGTTGCGTTGGTTACTTTTTAGTAATTAACATTGGTAACGTTGACTTTTGGTTTCATATGAGACGGTTGACAAATTACTGCAGTTCACACTGTCATGAAAGTAATGTAGGTTTAGTAATACTAAGTTTAGTATTAGTTGTTATTCATGTATGGTTTTTACCCTTTTCTATACTAGGTTTGTTTACATTTATTGGCTTAAACTAAAATACAATTTCTTTAAAACTTTGATAAAAAAAAAAAAAAATTGACAGCTGTGAATCAAGGTCTCCAAAGACATGCAATACTCTGGATTGCATCTTTAAACATAATTGTTTTTCAGTTCTGTATGACAACAAAGGAAAAGACAGAGAGGTGACGTCCTACATACACACCCACACTCCCACCAGACTCTAGTCCCCATATGGACCCTCTCCTGAGAGAAAAGGCTATCAGGGAGGCGTGTATGTGTGTTTTTACGATGTGAGTGTGTGTGAGAGAGCAGAAGAGAGGCCAGTGCACCAGTCTGGAAATAGGGGACACATTAATCTTATTTGTCATAACCTGTCCCTTGAGATGCTTGGACCCCCCCCTGTCACCATACCCAGCAACCACACACACACACACACACACACACACACACACACACACACACACACTGACCCCCTCCTGTGTGCTATCGGTATCGGCGACGGACAGAGAGAGTGAGGCTAATTACATGTGAGAGTGAAGACGGTGGAAACAAAGGCCGTGCTGCTGCTGTGTGTGTTTGCGTGTGTTTGCGTGTGTGTGCATGGCCTTTGTTTGGATTGTAATATAATTCACTTTCTGTCCTTTGCTGTTACTATATCTCAGTAACACTAATTACTCTTACCTCTCATTAGTCCAAACTGGTGGTGGTGGTGTCCAAACATTGTTTGTCTACCTCATTATGTGTGTGTGTGTGTGTGTGTGTGTGTGTGGGCAGGACAAAGGGACATTGTGCAGGACTCTCCCTTGTTTTACTCTCAGTTTGGTCATGGTGCTGTTGACTAAAAGACCCTGCGGTTCTTGTTGTAAAATCTGCAACAACCTTAGCAAAAAGAAGAAAAGATGGTGAGAATTTATTTTCCAATACAATATCGGGAGAAAAAAAGCATTTAATTAGGGAGAAGGTAGAACATGTTTGTGTCCGGAAAACTCTTTATTTTTTTTGTGACAGATGAACCCAATGATTTACGGTATACAAGATGTCAGTCACAACTAAAAAATGATTACAGACCACAAAAGCCGGACATGAAAACAGTCAATAATATCAGACATGTGCAAGGCCAGAAGAAAGTGAGACAGCTGAAGAAATAGTGACAGTTCTGACTGAGTCAGCACTGAACAAACACTGGCGACGACAGAGACGACCACAATCTCTGTTTGCAGCATGTATCACCTAGTTTTCAACCAGAAGAGGGATGTAACTGAAAACACTGTAGAACCTGAAAAAAAGTTTGAAAATAGTAGTAATTCTTCAAAGCTGTGAGGCCTACAAACAAGATTCCATTTACCTCTATTGTATTTTGGTAACCTCATACACAGATATCTCAAAACCTACTGTATAGACAAATTAAACCAACGTGGAGCAAAGCAATACAATATTTGTTTGTTTTCATTTTATTTTGGTGAACTAACTCTTTAAACACAACTGTTACAACATGTATGGAGGATCTAACTGCTAAAAGTTTAAAATTGTCACATTGTTTGTGTTCTCAGTCTTTCTTCTCTCCCTCTTTAACTCTTTGTCTCTCTCCATCTCCTCGTCTCCCCCAATCTCTTTCCCTTTTCTATATCTCACCTCCCGTCTTTTCCTCATATCTCTCTCTCTCTCTCTCTCTCTCTCTCTCTCTCTCTCTCTCTCTCTCTCTCTCTGTGTCTTCTTCCTCCCTCAGGCCAAACTCCAGCTATCAGATTTCTCTCTGCTTGGTTCTTTTCAATTAGACTTGCTCACATCCCACAGCCCTCTGAGTGTGTATATATGAATGTGTATGTGTGTGTGTGTGTGTTTCTGTGTGTATGTATCTATGTGTGACACCTTAGGAAAAGGAACCATGGTGAATTCTATTAAGAAGCCACTCATTTTCCAACACTCAAAACGCAGCAAGTGTCCACCCCCCTCTTCTCTTCTCTTCTCTTCTCTTCTCTTCTCTTCTCTTCTCTGACTCACTCAGATGAGAGCATTAGTGGTGACAGCTGATTGCATTATAGGTGATATCATCACATGTGCACATAGGGACACATACCATCTTTCTTTCCTTATTCAAAGCTTGTGGTTACAGAAATTATTTAGATTGAAAACAACTGATTTGTCTGTTTTTCCCACAAGTTTTGATAGCTAATGTAATAATACAACCACTAAACAGATTTGAAATATCTGTGTTAATTGTGCTAAACATGTGAT
>NC_135868.1:12631777-12679277 GCF_031162955.1 Sander vitreus
TTACTGACATATAGACACTTTACAAACAGATAACCCCATCGTTGTAACCAAAATATGTTTTTATGACATGAGTTTATTTGCAAAGCTTATGTCAGTGAACTAGCATGTTGCTACTCCCCACAGTAGGCTGCTTGAAACACCGACTATCAACACACAGGACGAGTTGACCAATCACAGTCCTTGCGGTCTGCGTCACCTCGACGCGAAGTTACACATTTTTGGAGGTGCACGTTGAGCTATGGTGGAGGGCTCGGAGGGGGGTTCGCAACGACGCAGAGGGGTCTGCGGGGGTACGCCATCGATTCGACGCAGAAGCATGAAACAGCCTTAAAGGTGCTCTAAGCGATGTTGGGTGATGGCACTTCTTGTTGACGTTCAAAGTATTGTCAAACAAAACAAGGCTAGCTCGCCCCTCCCTCCTCCTCATCCCGTCCCCTCCCTTCCATGCTTCTGCGCACTAACCCCCCAAACCCCACCCTCAAATCCTTCTTGTCGGTTATTGGCTGGAAAGCTGGAAGACAGTTTGTTATGTTTTGTGGTGCAGGTTGGCGCAGTTTGTTTTTGTTGTCGTTTGTGGAGCCTGGGCTGTCTACAGAGACCGCGTTTTTTTACAGTGTGTTCAGGGGACAGGCAGCTCGCGGATAGTGAAGAGATGTTTGCTGTTTGCTGACAAAAAATGTTGTAGCCTAAAAAACGCGTGACATTGCTTAGAGCACTTTTAAGGTGAGATTTATATACGCAGAGAAACACTGTGAACACTGTACTCATATATACATTGAAACTGTAATCATTCCTCCTGTTTATACTTTCTAATCATAAAGCACTTCCAATGGTAAAGATGGGTAACAGAATACATAGTCCTCCAAAGTTCAACTGAAGCTAATATGGTATACGTAATAGTCAAATGTAGTGGGTATCTTTCAAAGTTCATCAACTTCGCTATAACAGCCATTATGAAAGTGTTTTGTCCATTAGATTGTCCTGGTTTTGTCCATTTCATTCTTGCTGAAAATTTGCCCACAGAACCCACTACAGCATCGGAAAACAAAAGCAACTCCAGTAATGACGAGAGCTTGAGTATTTACACATGAATAACTGTGCACATGGCTGAGTAGGAAACTGTGTGCAGACTCAAGCAGAGACCATGCTGATTCCCGAGTCATCTGCAAACATAAGGCATTTAATTTAAGTATCTAAAAGAGGGAGATCAGATATATCTGATCGTTCTAGTGATTTTGTCAATTCACTGATGGTTTAAATAGGATTAGAGTAATACTGCAAACATGTTTTACAGCTCTCTGATTTTGGGGAAGTAATCTGTTCCATAATGTAATTTGTACATTGTTCCAGAGCTTTTTTGATATCTAAAAAGCAGGAAAATGCTGTTGTCTTTTTGAGGACATGCGTATTGATCAGGGTGTGATTGTTCTCTCTATCTCTTTCTGAACTTATTGCTCTTTCCACAGCCTACTGAGAAAAAGAGAAATTGAGAGAGAGAGAGGACCATTGTTGCTTTCATTGACCCAGCTGTAAAACATTTGCATTTCCTTCATGTCTTCTTTCTTTCTCCTCTAACTGCCTGTTTATTACAGCAGCTCCATCTCTCTGTTTCTGCTTATCTTTTCTATCTCTTTCTCTCTGACTCTTCCTGTCTCTCTCTCAGAGACAAGCTAAGGCAGATAGAAAAAAATTAAACAAAGATGGTGGTAAAGATGGAGCAAGGGAGGTAAACAGACAAAAAAAAAGAGGTAGAAAGACATGTCTGTGATCTCTGTGTGAAGCTGATCCCTGCTTGGCCCAATTCTTTATCTCTACACCTCTCTGTCCTTTTTGCCTCTGTTTGTTTATTTGTTCATTCCGTCATACATCCTGCTATACACTGATTAGTTTTTGAACTGCTATTTGCAACTTAAAGTTATACTTTTATGATTTTAGATTATGACTCCCATTGCATTATTTGCAGGATTTTCTCCAACTGTATCTCTTTTCTTTGACATCTTTTTCATCCACTCTGCAGGTAGTGATCCTCTGCTGACATGTGCCTCAGCACCCCACAATTACTGCCATGTTTAGTTAAAGATTACAGAGAGAAGGGTGAAATGATAAGCAATTAGGATGTGGTGTGATTTCATTAACAATGTCTCAGGTATTTGTTCACCTCAAGCAGTCTTGATATTTCGATCTATTTTTTTAAGCAGTGCAGTGCTTTCATTCAACAGTTTGACAGGTTGCCCTGTGCAAAACTTTTGGCTGCTGTGTGGCTCCACTAATGCCTATTTTAAAAATTCAGTTCAGTGTTGCAAACAAGCAAACTGTGGAGCAGCACAGAAATATAAATAACCAGTTTCTTCAATTAAGATATCCACACTCACAGGGTGTGCAAGCGAGGTGAACAGAGTTGTTTAGAGCTTAAAAATTGGTCATTTCCTCCTATTTCAGTGACATTTTGGAGGTTAACTATGCCTCGAACGTGGTGCTATTGGCTGAAAGCTACATTTGAACTTTAATGCAGGTAACAGATTGCAGAGTGACAAAATAAGATTGATTAAAAAAGAGGCTGTCAAACAAAACAAACGTTGCAAATTATTCCTCTTCAACATACTACACATTAAGTTAAATTATTGTTAGCAAAAGAAAGAAAGAACTTAAGTTACATGTCTTACAGGTCTTAGAGAGAAATATAGAATATAAAGTAAAAAAGCTAACTGTAAACATCAGGAATAGATGCAAGCTCCAAAGGGTGCTTTGCTTAAGGGCACCTCAGCAGTACTGTTGTTTGGTGCTGAGCAGGTAGTAGTGGGTTTTTAGAGCTTTTTAGCTGAAAACAGCAGCTTGTTGTGGATGAAAATAACCACCTGAAAGCGGTGAGTGTGAACAAAAACAATAAAGTTGCAGGCCGAACTGCCATACAGTGAGCTGAAACTCACTATAAAGCTCCTCTCTCTATTGCTGTTGTTTCTGGGTATCTTATTGTTTGTCGGACAGTATGTCACAATACTCTGTAGGGTTTCACAAACTGCTTATCAGGAAAAAGAGAGGAGAGAGAAAACAAAGAGACAGACACATGGTCTTAGATTTTTATTTTTGAGGACCAGACTTCTCACATGTTGGAGATGGACTCTTCATCCCGCTGATATGTCAGGCGTGTATGTGTGTATGTGTCTAAATGAAATATCAGCACAAACACCTTCCTGCTTGTATCACGCTACCCTCCTCCACCTCTGTGTTTGACCTTGTTGCTGCAGAGCCTGAAGGGGGGATGGGGGAAGAGAAAGAGAGTGATTGGGGTTGATGGTCAAATCTCCTTCTGTTAACGAGCTGTCATCTGCAGACTGGAGTTCCCACACATCCAAACAGACCTCCGGTTCATGAGCTGCTGACCTGCTATTCACACTGACCCATTATGATGTGTTTATTCATAAAAAAAACCCCTCTCATCAAGGTTTGAACATTGAAGTTCTCCATCGAAATATCCAGGATAACACACACACACACACACACACACACACACACACACACACAGCTGTCCTTAGTGTCACAATTTTGACCTTTTGGTCAGAGGTCTCGGCCAATCAGGAGTCTAAATGTGAACAGAAGGGGCAATGGACTCCCTCGACTGTTCATTACAGCTCTCTGTGTGTGTGTGTGTGTGTGTGTGTGTGTGTGTGTGTGTGTGTGTGTGTGTCAGCAGGTTAAGAGCCTTTTCATTGGCAGCATAGAGACAGAGTGAATAGACTCTAATGACTGATTTTATCCTTTCCCCCCCCCCCCCCCTCTCTGTGTGTCTTTCTCTCAACATCAAAGTTGAAATCTGGAGTCACGAGTTGCAGGACATGATAGAAACATACACAGTCGACTCAATATTAACTCTAATGCCTGAGGTTGCTAAACAGATATGATCCAGCAAATGCTTTCTTTGTGCCTGTTTATTACAAATTTTATGTAAACATGTTATTTAGAATAAAAGAGGTGCCTCTAGATCTCAATTTTTCCATTCTGAAACCTTCTGCTCGTTTCAAGACATCGTTTCTGCATTTTTTGTCAGTGTATGCAAAAGACAGTGTGGTGTGGGGTTGAATAAAAAGCTGAGATCTTCTGCTTGATGAAGTATGTTTTCATTAGACTTTGCAGCAAAATCGTGTAAAATGTGGTTTCTGTCGGATGACGGCGTTTCGTACAGCGGTGTCTTTCTCAGCTCCTTCCCACTCAGTGACTGCACATCAAGAGGCCAGTGTATCATCAGCTGTTTGTTACTCTAGTTACTGTTCTACCGAGTTCTCATTCTCGCCTGGTAATGATCTTCGGCTTTTATTTTCCAGGCCGAGGTCTATTAGTTCTCTATTTAAAGCCCCAATGGGGGAGGAGACCTCTGTGTGTGCAGCTATCAGCAGGGAGCACATCGGAGACTCTGCAGGTCTGACGGTCGCTGATAAGAGCTGCATGATTAATGCACGCACACACACACACACACACACACACGCACGCGCACACACACACACATACACACACATGCACACACGCACGCACACAGACACAGAGAAGGGCTGGTGGTGGTAGTCTATTGTTGGGGGAACAACAGACGTCTGGGTGAGCGCTGATAATCAAC
Source organism: Sander vitreus (assembly GCF_031162955.1). Taxonomy (NCBI): domain Eukaryota; kingdom Metazoa; phylum Chordata; class Actinopteri; order Perciformes; family Percidae; genus Sander; species Sander vitreus. Next base: position 12,636,384 of record NC_135868.1, read on the forward strand.
CATCAAACCAGATTTTACACAGCATTTTCCAGAACAGCGTGACAACATGGAAGATCGTTCACATGCTGTACTTCAGCTTGACACAACTTACAAAAACAAAAACACCAATTCAGACAGTAAAAAGCCTAAACTAAATACAATGTCAGCTAATACGTTTATATAGTGATTCTGTCAAATAAAATCCTCATATTATAACACTTTCAACCAATTATTTTAGTGAAATTAATTGTAATATGTTAGTTAAACGACAATATTTGGGAAGACTGTTACTGTAATGCAGAGTCACTGTTAATGCTGGTGTTTCTCAGATATAAAAATCAAATAGTCCATAACTCCCTTTGTCCCTGGTGTAACTCTACATGCGCCTGTTTTCTCTTTTGCTTTCTTGAAGATGAATAACTTTGTTAGATGTGTTTGAGAGAAACTTTGAAGACTTTAGCTTTGTTTGTTTTTTTAGAAGAAAAACAGTGACCTCTTTCTGTTTGGACCTTTAAAACAGATTTCACACACATTTGTACAGAGTTACAGTAATAGAAAATGTATTTTTGTGTCAGTTTTAGCCATGATCTTAGATGTACTGATGTAGCGTGATAAGACTGACTTGCCATTTTCTTCAACACTGTCTCCTAGAAATTTGTTTATTTTGCCAGCTACATTTTAGACTTTATTTCTGCCAGGATTGTGTTTGGCGGTAACATTTTCCAAGTGCTAACAACATGTAACACAAAAACATTGTAGGGAGTTAATCGGGGAGGATGGTCAATCTATAAAGACTTTGACTGGTTATGTTTAGGTAACAAAAGAGCTTTGGTAAAGGTTAGGGTTAGATGTTCATGTAATCACACACAAACATGTGCCTCTCTTTTTACTTTCTAAATATTTAACTAAGACCACATTCTTTCCTTTACCAAGTGCTTTGAGAACCTCAACATAATCATAAAAAAATGTAATCATGCATTAGTTGCTATGAGCACAGAGTGAACACATTTTTTTTTTAAAATACATTGTCAGTGAACATGCTACTTATATGTTCAGTATGAACATTTTGCTACTTGGCAAATATTTTAATCAACGTTTCCTCATTATAATGATAAACTATTTCTAGGAGACAGCCTTGTTTTGTTTTTGTTTGTGCTTATCATTTGAACTTTTTGACTCACTGAGAGAAATTTGAGATGTAAGCAGAGAGAATAAAGCTAGTATTTTTATAAATAAAATTGTGCAAGGTCAGAACAACTTTGGTTGAGTTGAGTTGGCTTTTGAAGCCCAAAATTCAGTTAACTGGTCCACACAGCCTCTCATTAACTGAACAGACCTGAGCTGACTTAACTCGACTTCCACTGAGCTTTGTGAGACAAAGTTGAATGACTCTAAGGGCTGAGAAACTGCAAAGAAAAAAAAGCCCTCAGAAGTGCTCAACCCTAAAACCATTAAAGCATGTCTTTCTAAAACTTCCCTGTCATTTATTCCTCATTTATCCTCTGATCCCCTCTTCTGTTGTCTCGACTCCTTCAGAGTCTGTTCGCGGCTCTGCTGGGGTAGGTTTTCCTAATTTATCCCTTCCTCCTTCAACCCCCCCCTTCGGTCCTGTCCTGGGCCCCTTGTGTCATGGAAATCCTTTGTTCCCCCTGCGTCCTATAACACATGAACACAGATGGAGTGAGCTAGTCTATTTAAGCAGTCTCAATCAACGATTGTCTTTTGTTGGAGAGTTGCCTGACAAATAAGGAAAGTGAGCAGAGACATATCTGAGTTAAAAAAAACAACAACAACCCAATAACTTACCAGACTCATAACGGTTAATAAAAAGTCAGATAGTCAGAAATATCTTTTGGGAAAGAGAAGAATTCATTCTTTTTGCACTTTCGAACAAAAGCCAACTTTTCATGGGCAAAGGAATTAAATGTAATACCTTGATGAAAAAAACTATAATGATACGAAATAAAGATAAAAGATGTTTTGATTTAATAATCACATAAAAGTCTTTTATCCCTTATCATTAATTTGGTCTCTGTCTAATTTGAAAAACCGTCAATGTGGTCTGTATGTGGTATCTGGCGATTACACACATAACTTCTGCCTTTAATCTTTGTCTCAGACGATAGATATGATCTAGTTCTCCTCCACTAGAGTAGATATGGTATAACTCAATGGAATAACTGCATGGCTCTGCAACTCTGTGACACTGGAATCAGCAGTATCACAGAGAGGGAAGGAGAGGTTCACTGGAAATGAGGAAAAAGTGATGAAGGATTGGCCGATGCATGTGTTGGTGTATTTGTGCCAAACTTCTATATGATATTCTCCCTTGATCTGTTTACTGTCTTAGCTGACCAAGAAATTTTTGTGCAATAATCGGCCCACTATAGAGAATATAAGATTAGAATTCTATATAAATAAATTGACATTGACAACGACAGAATATAATACAGTTCCATCATCTGCGTCATATCACTGTGTGTGTGGATGAATCACTTTTCAAACACCATGCACGCGCCAAAATGATTGTATGATCTTCTGTCTATCCTGTCCTATGACGTCATGTTTTTAAGTTTTTTGGGTGTAAAACTGACGGACTTTGGAGTCCTGTTTCCTCAAAATTACATTCCCATACAACTAAAGTGAATTCTCAATTACGTTATTTCTCCCGGATTAGGATTATTTTTGATGTGTCACAAATAGGTTTCTAATCAAAGTCTGCATTCAAAGTACGCATAGGGAAGAGGTCAAGGTGGACAGATGGGTCAAACAAATACATGACTTTCATCCAGAAGACCGCTGCTTGTGTCCCGTGTCAAACCAAAAGTCAACGTTGACTTATTTGAATGTAACATACATAATTTACATAACATGGTGCAGTGACCAGGAGGTCGTTAGTTTCATCTCCAGACCGACAGGATAAAATCTGGGTGGGGAAAGTGAAAGAGTAGCGCATGTTCCTCCCTCATTACCACCACTGAGGTGCCCTTGAGCAAGGCCTTTAACCCCAACCGCTCCAGTGCAGCTGCTCAGTGGCCAGCAGATCAGACTGTGATTGCATTGGGCAGCTTCCAGGTATGAATGTGTAAACGTGTAAATGTGATCGGGGTGTTTCTGCAAAAGAGAGGCTTCCTCTCAGTGAACCGTCTTTTCCTTTTCCTAAACTACCAAGTAGTTTTGTTTTGATTCACAATGTCAACCACATGTTTAGAACTGCAAACGTTTCAAAACGTGCGCCTGTCGCTGATACGAGGATGTGTTATCTGGGACAAAATATTTTGAAACTCGAAATTTGGACTTTGATAAATGCTTTTATTCCTCAGACAAACATTTGACACAAAATCTACTTGTCCATTTAAGCTCCAATTCAGGATTTACAATTAAGGAAAAATACATTCTTGCAGTCTTGCTTTATAGACGCAATTGTAATGGACTGTCGCTGTCAGCGCTAACATCAGTGGCAAATAAATTGCATTTCCTGTGCTTCACAATAAAAGCCACCCTGTGTTTCAGCAGTTGAATGCTGTTAATGTGAGCTAGTAGCAGAAGTAGGAAATGTTCAGTTTGCACTAGCAGTAACTTAATACAGCTCTGATACATACGGTGACCGACAGGGGCAAACACCCGGCAACTTAAGAAAACACACGCAAATAGACAAAACACAAGCAAATTAAGAAAACAACTTCAATAATTTGACAACACATGCGCAGCATTCAGCAAACGTGCTGCAAATACACGCAACACATCCAAATACATAAATGCACTGCAAATACACACAACACAACCAAATACAAAACGCGCCACGGGGAGAGAGCGCTCTGCCTTTTTATTAGAGTCGGGTATGGCTGCAGCCTGGAGAACTCCATAGACTGTATATTAAATTCATATTATTAATATTAATAACATAACATATTAATAATATACAGTCTATGCTCCCTTCTCATGCCCTCCCGGCTGGTGCCGTCACCGAGCTTCGGCTTTTCAAAATAAAAGCTCATGTCTGGTCCCTATTTTTTCGTACTTGGGTGTGTTGGATGTTTGTGAACTAAACAGTACGGCAATCCTGCTAATGAAAACAATAACTTTTTTAGCAGATGTCTTACTTACAATACGATGGAGTTAGCAAAGCAGTTTTGTGTTTATATGTGCAGGCGGGATTTATTCAGATTGATAAATCTCACTGTAAATTGGCTGGTTTACTAAACAGGGAGGGACTAGAAATCCTGTCTGTTTTTTGTATTTCAAGAGCGATGATCACTTATTTTGTTGGTAACCGTTGTTGTATAATCACAATATTACACTTGAGGAGGCCTATAGGCTACTTCAGTAATGCGCCTTTCGGACCTCGAAATTAAACCCTCTCATGTAATATGGCTTAAACAAACGTCAACGTTAAACGCTGATGCAGTTTTAAATGTTTTATTACCTCGAGTTTACAGACGTCTCTGCTGATTGAGTATCACCTGTGACCTGAGTCGAGACACACCCACCAAACGAGAGAAAACATATCTCAAACATAGACTTAATATTTACAGTCTATGCAGTTGCGCTCTCTCTCTCTCTCTCTCTCTCTCTCTCTCTCTCTCTCTCTCTCTCTCTCTCTCTCTCTCTCTCTCTCTCTCTCTCTCGCTCTCTCTCCCCGTGGGGTCGAAAATCAAGCTGTTCCACTTAGCTGCTCCCTCTAGAGGTCTGGAGAACTTCCGTTGTGTAATCTGGATGCTGCGTTTTTTTGTTTTCTGGGTTTGCGTGCTTTTCTTTTTGCATCGTTTCATATTTGCAGTGCGTTTATGTATTTGGTTGTGTTGTGTGTATTTGCAGCGCGTTTGCTGAATGCTGCACATGTGTTGTCAAATTAATGAAGTTGTTTTCTTAATTTGCTTGTGTGTTGTCTATTTGCATGTGTTTTCTTAAGTTGCAGGGTGTTTGGCCCTGTCGGCCACCGTAGATACAGCTCTAGGAGAATGAACAATAAACAGTGAAGCTGATATCAATGAGATAACATTGTCAGGTTACATTCATGCATTGTTTGCTGTGAATCCCTTGTGCGTCAGTAGGCAATTTGAATCCAGTGAAGGACTGGCGGACTCTGCCACTAACAATGAAAACTACTACATAGAAAAATAATAAAACTAACTTTAATCAAACATATAAAGGTAAGAGATGTAACACTCAGCAGCGTAACCATTGAGAACAGAGGGTGGGTAAATTAGATTGGCTTTTGAAGGATTTGTTTTATACATCACTGTATATGTGCACACATGAGCAGTAAATGGCCAAATCTCCTGTGGCTGTTTGGAGGCCATCAAATAAGTTGTCAGTCTGTCTGCTTTCAAATCATCAGGTGTAGGACTTTGATTTTATCTTTCGGTTGACAACGCTTTGTGCTGAAAAGGGATGTGCCAATTTAGCATGCAAGGAGGTATGTGAGCTGCTGATATGAACTGACCTGATTTGAGCATTTTGTCTGTAATCACAGAGCTCCCCAGAGGTTTACCGAAAGACATGATTTTCTTTGCAAAATGGGTGGTATTTGTGTTAGCTCTCTTGCAGCATTACTTTTTCATGCTCTATGTTTCTTGTCTTCTTTCTTGATTGTATATAAATGACCTCTATTGTGTCCAAACTGATAACAATACAAGCCTGACTACATCTGGTTGCTTGTTTTGGTCCCGAACAACAGAGATCAGAAAATCAGCTTATTTTGTTGCTTTCAGTTGAAAACTTTCTATCACCAGATAACCAAATTGTATGTTTTCTGAAAAGTGCTTTAGAAAAACAACATGCTCCTTTGTTAACTTAAAACATTCTGTAACCTTAGTTGGATTATAACAACCTTTCAACCTTTATAAAAAGCCAAAGTAATGCTTAAGATGAGGCTAATTTTTAATGAATGAAACATTTTCAACTTCCCTAAATTACTGTGGCCTAAATACAAATAATTTTTTTACTGATATTATGAAACAAAAACTCACACAGTCATTTGAAAGAGAAAACAGTAATTAAACTAAAAATCTAGGGAGAATTAAAAAAACAAAAAAACAGAACAAAGTCAGACGTGTGCCCACAGTGTTTCATTAGGGAACACCACGACTGCAAACATACTGTTGCTCGCACAAACACAACAACAGCTTAACAAGATAGCACTGGAGGTTTAACAAGCAGGTTACTTCCTTGCCTCTTGGGCTGATAAAAATGTTTGTTTCCATGGCAACAAAGCATTGTTATTTTACAATCCACTCTTAACTGTCACCCCTTCAACTTTTTTCTGTCTCCTATTTCTCTGTTCCTTCCATCACAGCATCCACTGCTTTTTTATCCCTCAGTGTTTATCCTTTTATCTTGACCTGCATCTCTGTCTCCTTCTCTTTCTTTCTCTCATCTCTCCATCCGTGCCCTCTTTCTCTTCTCTCTTTCTCCATGTTTCTGTCTCTGCTTCTCTTTTCCTTACCCTCTACTTCCTTCATTATAAAACTAAGAGGATTTGGTGGTGATGGTGTGTGTGTGTGTGTGTGTGTGTGTGTGTGTGTGTGTGTGTGTGTGTGTGTGTGTGTGTGTGTGTGCGCTGTGTCCCTAGACCCATTTAACCCCCTGAATCTTTTCTCTCTGCTGAGTTCTTGCACAAAATGAGAGAAAATTTAAATAACTAGCTTTAGGTGTGACGTTTTCATGTTTGCAAATGGAGACTTAATTGTCCGAGGTCATGGGAGGAGCATAATGGGATTGTTCTTTTCCTCATACAGTATTAAGGTTAACGTGTTGACACAGCTGAGACCTGAGCTAAAATAGATCTGTAAGTGGATTCAAATTCGAGGCAGATTGCTTTACAAATATGGTTTTATATCTTTTCATTACAAGAACATCACTGCCAATCAAAACTGTCTATATTTTGCTTTTTACCTCTCTAATTTTAGCTGATTTTTAGTTACTCATCTTATTCTCTTTGAATTTTGAAGAGGTGACAAGGACTACACTTGACTAACTTTGTGAGAAGCAGCTTTTGAACATCCCTTAGTTTACACAACAGCAGGGAGGGTAAATGTATCACCCGTGGTCCTGCTGGTTGCATTTATCCCAATTAGAAAATAAACACTCAATAGGATTTGGGAATATTATTTAACATGCATTCAACCAGAAGAACCCCTGTTGAAAATGATAAAGGAAATGTGCATTAAATCTCAGTAGAGCAAGGAATTAGTATCATTATCGGAGTATTGGTTTAATAGAAAATGAAATCACTGTCATGTTTTACATACGTATTATTTTTTCAACATGTACATCTCGTAATGGAGAGGTCTAGTCTTTTCTTACTAAGTCTCTGGGTTATTAAAGCATGTTTGTGTTTACATTCTGTATTGTCACTTTATGTACTGTACCTGTATGTTTGAGGCTAAAATCATTGATTTGAGTATTGAATAAAACATTCCCTGCTTTGAAAAAAATATAATAATAATAATTTCCTGTTCATATAAATGTAGGCTGCACATATTTTGCACCAAATAAAAATGGTCAGGCAGTCTGAGTTGACTTCATATGTCAATTTAATTTAACCACATAAACTGACACAATTACTACTACAGGTAATAAACTATTGTTGCTGTGTTAAAACTGTAATGTTATACAGTAACAAAAATGTGAATCTCATGTGAACTCGTCTGAGCTACTTTAGAAGATATATTGTGCCTAGCAAAGTAAAATCTTACACTTAGATTGAAGTGTTATAGATGTTACAGAGCTGCCTTGGTTGCTGCCTGCCTTGGGATTTCAGATGCAGCATAAGGATGTTAACCATGGGTGGGTGTGCATGTTGTAAGCATGTTGGCTGTGTGAGATCACTTTTAGCTTTTCATCACGGTCACAAATGCACAGCAGTGTCAGATTTGCTGTCCTAGTCCTCTTGTTTTTTTTTTCTACTTGTGTCTCATTGTGTGCACTCCAGCCTCATGTACTGTATCCATTGCCAGACAGTCCTTAATGCACAAAATATTTGTTCAAAAATTCAAATGTGTTTTAGTACTTTGATACTGTAAGCTGTCCTCTAAATATGGCGGGAAGGGCACATCAGAGAAGAAATAGTAAAAGCATTTCTTATCATTTTATGGCACCACAGGACCATACATACACACACACACACACACACACACACACACACACACACACACACACACACACACACACACACACACACACACACACACACACACGCAAGCATGCAGAAGGAGTCTAGGGGCTGTTGAAGGTATCAGGTGTAGGCCAGCTGTGAACACAGATCGGTTAATAAGCTTCCTTTGTTTGAATTAATGACTCATAAACCTGTCCATCTATCTATCCGTCTATCTGTCGGTGAACATGTGTTGCCCCAGACTTGGGTTCATAAAGGTGGATTTCACACCCAGAAAGGAATAATAAACATCAGCACATGTTAAAATGATAAGCTTTGTTCATATAAAACTCAGTATGTTGGAATTAGAAACAGCCCAAAATGTGCACAAAACTTTGGCATACACAGATATAAATGTTAAACTTTGATGTCATAATAATTATTTTTCCAATATATGGCTTTTTGACTTTTAAGTCTCTTAAACTTAACTAAATATGTAATTTGACATTGTCTTCCAAAACAACCCGCATACGTTTTCTGATCTGACGTTCCTGTGGCAGGACAACATTGTTTGTCAGTGCCTTCTAAAATCAAGAGCCTTTTAAAACCTTAAACTCTAAATCACCAATACTAAAAAAGATTCACAATTTTCAAACCTGCAGCTGCTGTGGATTGCCTCTGCAAAATAGCCTCGGGAAGGGAACTTGTTTTGGTGCTCGTTCAAAAGTTGTTAGTCGTGCAACAGAAAACTCAGATTGCACAGATAATTTAGCTAGCTGTCTGGATTTACCCTGCGGAGATCTGAGGAGCAGTTAACCATAGTCCTCATACATCGACGCAGTTTAGAATGCCAACACAAAGAAAGCGGAAGGTGAGGGACATCCGGCCGAAAATGAGGAACATCCGGTGGAATTTCCGGCGGCAACGGAACAATACGGCAAATGAAACGTCGTTGATATAGACTAGCTCGTCAGTTATCCATAACACCCTTCAGAGACATCTTTAGAGAACATTTTGAGTGGTCCAAATATAAATCTAAATATTTGACTAAATGAATAAGACTTTAAAAACTTAATTGTTCTTAATTGTCGTTTTTTAAATTAGCTTTTTTCATAAAATACTGGATACTTTTTCAGGCCAGTAAAATGATATGAGGAGGAAAATGCAGTGCTCAGAACTTATGTCCACACAAGTAGACACTGCTTTATTTTAAAAGGTTGTAACCCAAAAGATTTAAGAACAACTGATTTTATTCAAAGTAATGTAATTCAGTATAACCCCCATGCAATACCTGAGGAAGAATAGTGGCGAGGAATATGTCCAGTGCATTAACATGTGAATGGTCCAGGACAAAATACAACTTACTTACAGACGTAAGAAAGAGCAGCACACAGCTGGCCATAATAAAACAAAACAGAGAAGAAAAGAACAAAATATCACCAGTAAATGTCCGTGTCATAAAGATACATATATGACCCTGCATGTGTGCTATGAATATGTATGTTGTATGTATACGATGTGACCCTGGACATTAATATGTATTGGGCGGTAATGAGGCGAATGGGCAGATCAGATGGGTCCTTCTTAACTGGGCACATGTGGCTCATTAGGATAGGGCCACACATAGCACCTGATACCCTCAAGATGACTGCTGCACCCCAAGAGTTATCTAATATAATTTCTGTTTTATTAGGCGAGGCAGAGAGACAGAACAGATGCAAGATGAGGAAGAGGAGATGACAAATAGGGGGATGAAGAGGAAAGATGAGAGTGAAAAATCTACATACATCTACTATGACAGGTATGTGATAATGTGAGTGAAGTTCAAACGTGAATGATAATGTCTTGGAGTAAGACTTTAAAGTCCCCCCCACCCTCTTTCATTCGAGGGGATGCTGCTCCTGATGCTGACCCTGACCTCTGACCTATTTGTGGACATGGGAAATCAGCCGGCTACGTTGTCATGAGTGGATCTGTAGCAGATGAGTGAGTGAAGTCTCTCCTCGAGTCAGGGTAATGCAAATCCACAACAAAAGACATTCTTTCACTTCTGAAGTAAGCCTAGCTAGGCCTACTGTAGGTTTGGTGTATGAATGTAGTATATTAAAATGCAAAATACAATGTCGAAACATTGCAAGCTCGCCTCAGCTCGCCTATAGTAGCAATACTGACTCAAGTGACTCGCACAACCCGGATCAGTTTAGTGAGTGACTCAGAATAACCCAAATTCTTAAAGCAACACTATATAACTTTTCCCGCTTCGGTCCCCGTACAGGTTGTCTCATTGGAACTACAGCTGCAACTAAAAGTTAGATAGTTTTGCTTTAAAAGGAATCAAGTTTGCCATGCATACTACATAGTATGTTACACTCAGGAGACAGAATTAATTAATTAATTTATTTATTTATTTATTTATTTGTTTGTTTGTATGCGTGCATGCATGCCAACTCAAATGATCTCACTGCCCAGATGCCATCAGTCCCCACCTGGGTCTTGGTCATGGTGCGACAATAAATGTAGATGACATGAACACTAAATCAACCATACAAAACTAAAACCCAGATAACATAAATGCACACCCAAAACTTTAACAGAACATTATCAAAACACACTTTAACTAGGACAGAAACTGTTCAGAACATATCTTTTTTTCCCATGAGCCTTTGCATCGCGCCGCCCCTCCCATACAGAAACTTAACACCCTTAGTTATTTCTGCTTAATATCATCTCTGCACTGCATACTTAAGCTGATTATTACAAACAACTAATGTGATTTAGTAATGAATATGTTTTTTAACAAAATTTGAAAGAATAAGTAGTGACCACTAAAAAGTTTAATTACAACTAAATCTGGGTAAAAGAAGCAGTAAACTTAACTTAATTTTAGGGCTTTTAGATGTATGTAGACAAACAGGTACAGTAAAAATGTTATAAAAGTCATACAAATAATTAGGTCCATCTTAATGGAGCCAGCTGTTACCCAACAACATTAAACAAGTGACGATACATAAACCGTTTGCAGTAAATGTTTAAGATATTGATGGAGTTAAAGCAAGTACAATTCTATTCACATTTTGAAATATAAGAAGAACCATTTCTAAGTCATCCTGTAACAGCTAATTCAATAATATTGCATAAAAAATGCGAGGAAATTGCAGTTTTTACAGAACCAATAATATCGCAATTTTGCCATCTATGACAATAAAACACCAATCCAATCAAAATCCAGGAAATGCCTTGATTGTGCGAGGACTGATATTAAACTGGGAACAGAATAGTCATAATGAATCCCCAGCTCTGCTTGGAAAGTTTCTAATACTTGAGAATGATATAACTTGTTGGTGAGCTCTTTTTAGTCTTCACCACATGGACAAAAAGCTGCACTCTTTATTTATGCTTTTAAACCCTTCAGATGGCTTAGACAGTGGACCACAGTAGATGCCAGTTAGTTCAGTCAATCAAAACCTTTCTGGCAGAGCTGTTTGCCGACCTTATTTTACAGTCTATGTTGCCAACACATTCCCTGGTTATGTCTTTCATGTTACCACGGTCCAACATTTTTGCGAGTATTTCAGTAAATACCAGAGTGATGGTGGGCTTTTATGTGACCATATAATTAAATAATCAGCAATAACACCCGTTAGGGTTCTAAGGTTTGTACTGTATAAGTAAGAAAAATCTCTGTGACAGTGTAACCAGCCCCATGTCCTTCACTTAAGATTTTAAATGAAAGGTAAAACATAGCTCTCTGTCAGAGTAAAGAATGAACAGCAGCAAATCAGATCACTCTAATCTGTATGAAAGGGATTCATTTTAAACTATCTGTTCATATTTCAATGATTACAGTCTTTGTACTGTCTAGAATAACTATGTTTCTTGGATTTCGTGCTCAGCCCTCTGCAATTTAATTGTATCCCTTTACCCTAAATTAAATTTGTCATTACACAATGATCTGAACACCATACCACATCCCTGATGTATTCCTCTCCCAATACAATATACTGTACTGTACATGCCAGACATTGACAGTTTGACACTTGATGTTGTTTTTTTACTTAAATGTGTCACCCATCTGTAACAGTTCCATGATAAACCATGATCAACATCATTTCAACATTTCAAGTATTATAAGTACTACGCAAGCAGATGTATAATTAGAATGAAAATGTATGTTTTTCTCAATGGGTCTCAAGTCATGGTCATCCACTACTACCTTCATCTATCCATTGTGACAGTTATGTTACTGTGAGCTGCTTCTCTCTCTTTCTCTCTCCTTACATTTAAAACCCTGTTTGACCTTCAATTTGTCATCCATAAGTGGTTTTTCCTCTTTATTTTTCTCTGTTTCACTCCCTTTCTTTGTTTTTCTGTCTGTCTTACCCTCCTTCTGTTTTCTCTCCTCCCTCCTGCACCGTATCTCTCTCTGTCAGTTTCTGTTTACAAACCCTTTCATCTGGATATTGCTTTAAATGGAAAAACCCTTCTATTTGAATGGAGTTTTATTTAAAATGCTGTCATTTAAATAGCTCTTTAAAAGACAGAGGAATGAAACGTCAACAAGGACCCTTCAATTGTGTTTCCTGACAGGACTTAGCGCCCCCCCCCCCTCCACACACACACACATACACAAACACATGCTCGCACACCGCCAGCCTGTCTACATGCATCCGAGTCTATTATTATGCTAATGAGTCTCCAGTCTCCACATGTAACCACACACACACACACACACACACACACACACACACACACACACACACACACACACACACACACACACAAACATTTCGCTGAGCTCAGCAGTATAGCAGCACTCACAGGCTAGCAGGAAAAATAACGAGTGGACAATTTCACCATCATAGAAATAAACCAAATAGAATTGGCATTTCCTGGTGTGTCACTGATCGCCATAGAAAGAAATCCCACCTGGGTATACCCCACAGACAGATACATTTGAATACCTTGTTGCACTTTCTGAATTTGTCTCTGTGCAGTGAGGAAAGTATACAGGTTATACAGTGAACAACACTTGTCATTTTGCTCAACAAATATTCAGGTGTGTAGTTAACACTAGACTGTATAAAACATAGGTGTATCGTTGATGTGTTAAGCACTAAAGGATAATACATTTCTCTCAATTTTTCTTTTATAAATGCACAGTGCAGTAAATTGTATTACGGGTCTAATTTTACATAAATTCATATTGACACACTTGTTTTAAATCTGCAACGTGTTTTTTTTACCACTCGAGGGCAGCAGAAAATAGTTAACACAACATTAACATATCATCACCTTTATGTTGTTAGCAAACGGTTGCTTATTTACACATCCAGCAATTACTGAGCAACATTATCATTCATTTGGATTCTGCCTGTAACAACCATTTTAGTTTCAATTAAAATAAGTACATTAAGGTTAGGGGAGTATCATTGTGATGGTTATATTAATAAAAACGTGGTTAAGGTTATGGAACGATTGTGGTCCTGCTTTAAAAAACAATTCACTGTCGGTTGGAAAAAACAACTAAAAGGGGTTGAAAGCTGCATTGGGGTGCAGAGTTGGATGTTACATACTGTAAGTGCCTGCATGTATCTAATATTATAAAGTCCATCTGAGAGCGAGTAAGAAATCCATTTATTACATTGCATCAACACAAAAAGCAGCCACGGTACTGCAAGTGATGACCAAAGAGACAGACAGACCAGACAAGTTAAAAAGCAATACTCTGCAATGCACATAACTACACAGACACACACACACACACACACACACACACACACACACACACACACACACACACACACACACACACACACACACACACACACACACACACACACACACACCATATATGCCATACATCATCCAGGGCATTTCTTTATCCCCAGCTTTAAATCATTAGTCATGACTGTTTCAGAAGGATGACAAAAAAGGAATTACAGGGTCAAACGCCTGTCACAACCCTAAAATATACCAATCACAGGCATTAAAAAAAAATTCTTGCAAATATTATATGGGAGAAACAGGTCAGAGAGATGGCAGGAAGTCAGAAAATCTTATACCTACTGATAATCCCCACATGTTCAGAGCTGTAAAAGAGACAAACATTGTTTAAGTAATATAATGTAATAAATACACAGTGACCTCAGCAGGGGAGGTTTTTCATGACTCAGTGGTTGAACAAACCTAATCTTTATGTGAAAATGCAATATAAATATGACATATACACTCCCTTGAATAGGATTTTTATAAAATAATTGACATTAACACCTGAAAACATGTATGGAAATTACATTAAACTTGTTTTAAATTCTCATGTTTTCAAATGGTAATTTATGGCGAGGCCAGGTTCTCTGGATAAACTTTTTTATGCTGTGCCAGCATGGACAATATCTTATAAAACATCAAATTAAAGTCCATTAGTCTTTTAATGTTGGCTGTTTGGCTTCCCCACACTCTCATGATCCTAAAATGAATTTCGATGCCACATGAATAGAAAAAGTACTCCTGGTGTTTCATCTATTTAGCTTAGAAATACAGTGCAGCAAACACATATTCAACACAGCATAGTTGCTGACATTTATAAGTTAAGTAAAACAAATCTTGTATTTTCCTTAGAAAATATAAAGACAGCTGATAAGCAACAGGACGCCAGAGACCTGACATCTTTATGTTGATACATAATGTCACCAGCACACATGCAGTGGGATTCTCTGTTTTTCTGTTGCCCAGTATATTATTCAAATCAGTTTGTTTCTAGCAGATGTAAGTCTCTCTCTAAGATTTCAACAATATTGCGAAGCTACATTGATGCTAAACACACACAAACACACACAGATGAGTTTAAAAAAAGATACACTCACACACATAGACATACCCTCTGTCTTGCTCAAACATTTATCAATGAAGTATAAAAATAGATTAACTCCAAGGACCTCACTGAATAGAACTTACATAAACGCACACGTCACTGCAATACATCACACACCATCATCCTACCCGGCTGTGTATGAATGGGGGTAGGGATTTGCATGAGTGGGTGAGTGTGTGTGTGTTGCTGTCTACTGGCTAGAGGGAGAAGTCTGTTTGTTTAAGTGTGTAAACACCAAAACAGTTAACCAAATCATCTCTCTGCACCATGTCTTTTTCCTCTGAAATGACCATTGTGTAACGCAAAGTCCTACATGAAGCTCTGACATTGTCCCTTCAGTAAAAACACCTTCACCTCAGTTACATTAACTAAACTCATTGGCTAATGCTGAGTCTGTATTTAAGCACAGAAGATCTGATTGGCCCATGGGATCTAATTTGCATAAAGTGAACTCAATTGGTCGACTGCAGTGTAAAAGCACTGACCTGTGTTCAGTGCCACAAGAAGTTGGTTTTCAGGTTGATGTGATGGTTCTCAGTCTCCGAGAAAGACCACAATAATTAGATGGGAGGGTTTTTTTTTTTTTTGTAAACCAACGGTTAGTACTGTACCTTTGCATTCACAGTAGTAAATATGATATAAATGTTACATATATAAAACAAATTATGGTTACAATGAAACATGCTATGCTGATGTTGTGAAATCTTAATCTGGTTGGTAACTGTGTTATAGTCTGAATATAGCCCTTACTAATAGATTGTAAAATCTAAAAGGATACCTCTATTAACAAAGATTCTCTCAGCCCCCCTTTTCTTTCTTACTTCAGTTTCGTAAAATATTTGCATCAGAGTGTGTGTGCTAGTGGTCTGAGCCATGAACTGCATAAGCAATAGATTGCATATAATTTCGGTATAGACATTTTAATTTAGTCTTTTCACAGTTATGTTCACTGTAAATCACCCTGAAATGATTTACATAAATGCCAAAAAATGTAAATGGCAAATGTAAACAAAACAATATTTATAAAATGAGTAATATCAATTTGACTGATTAGGCTATTTCTTGAAACTTTTTTGATGTGGCCTACCTGTACGTCTCAATATATGTCAATTGCCATGTGTATCTATCCTACAGGGATTTCTTTGGGAACCAAACAACCCATCCTGACTTTTAATTTCATTGCCATAAAAATCAGCGTGAGCGCACACTTTAAACCACCTCATTAAATCCCTCCCCGGCCATCTCCGCGCGCCGCTGCTGGTCCCATAAGACAAGATGCTCTTTTTTCTACTTCTGATGAATAAAATTAAGCACTTCCATTTCTCTCTCTCTCTCTCTCTCTCTCTCTCTCTCTCTCTCTCTCTCTCTCTCTCTCTCTCTCTCTCTCTCTCTCTCTCTCTCTCTCTCTCTCTCTCTCCCTTGCATATAAAGCCGCAACAGCTGATCTCGTGCTTCAGAAAGAGCCGCAGCTCCGCACGCGCTGAGGAAAGGAGAAGAGAGAGACAGAGGAGCTGAGGAGAGAGTGAGAGAGAGAGTTCGTGACGGAGACATGAGCTATTCTGGTCTTCCAACTGCATTTTTTTTAGCAAAATGTTTTGAGCAATATTTTTAATAAACTGTGATGACGTTTTGGCTCAATTGGTTGAGAAGTCTTCTCGAGACGTTTTATGGACTCAACCGTGGTCTTTGTCAACATCTTTAACCTTCGTTTTACTCTGACTGTTATCCTGCCGTTACAACTCGTTACCTTTCCGCTTCTTTTGTAGACACCGGTATATCTAACGGTTTGTTCTTGAAAAAAAAAAAATCCAGATTGAGTTGACTGACCTGCGTAGGAATTTCCACGGGAATGTGTTTCGCTTCTTGCTGAGCTGATTTCGAACCGGCGGAAACTTCTTATTCTTTCTTTTCTCTCTGGTGCTGAGCGGACAGTGACGGTTGGCTGTGGCACGCGGAACATTCTGGCGCCGAGGGGAGCTGTCCGGTGCTGAAACCACGAGACCGTCTAGGGCCAAGCAAAGAATTGCTGGGTGCTTTCCTAGTGCTGATGAGCAACGGTTTGGAACGAGAGAGAAAATGGTCGTCTGTCTTTCTTTTTTTAAACAACGGAATTAAAACAATAAACAAGAAAAGGGCGGCGTTTTGTCCTCGTGGCAATAGCCAACAGGAACTGATTTTTTTTGTTACCTTTTAGAGCTCCACAGGTCTTCCAGTGGCGAGTTATTGGAGGAAAACATACTATTTCACCCAGGACCATAAAAAAATCAGTCTGTAATTGACACACCTGAGCAAAAGTAAATGTTAGGAATGATAAAAAAACAGAAGGTGAGAAGCGCTTGGTTTGTCTAATCTTTAAAATGTCTCCTCTTCACTTTCGAGGCTGTTTGATTGGAGGGAGCGAACGCACCTTTAGTAGCTGAAACCAGAGAGTGCATTATCATTCCATTCAAACGATTAGGAGTTTTAGCTATAGGTTCTGCTCAGCTATAAGTTTGAAGTGGGTTGGAAGACATTAGAGTGTGTGTTTATTGCATAAGTATAGGAGCAACTACTGTCCCATCATGCCTCGGTCTTTCTTGGTGAAGAAAGTCAAATTGGACGATTTTTCGGCTGCAGAGCTGGAGAGCTCATATGGTCACAGCAGAAGAGAAGCACTAAGTCTGCAATTCCATCATCGTGACAAAGGTTAGTCTCTCTCTCTCTCACACACACACACACACACACACACACACACACACACACACACACACACACACACACACACACACACACACACACACACCATATATGCCATACATCATCCAGGGCATTTCTTTATCCCCAGCTTTAAATCATTAGTCATGACTGTTTCAGAAGGATGACAAAAAAGGAATTACAGGGTCAAACGCCTGTCACAACCCTAAAATATACCAATCACAGGCATTAAAAAAAAATTCTTGCAAATATTATATGGGAGAAACAGGTCAGAGAGATGGCAGGAAGTCAGAAAATCTTATACCTACTGATAATCCCCACATGTTCAGAGCTGTAAAAGAGACAAACATTGTTTAAGTAATATAATGTAATAAATACACAGTGACCTCAGCAGGGGAGGTTTTTCATGACTCAGTGGTTGAACAAACCTAATCTTTATGTGAAAATGCAATATAAATATGACATATACACTCCCTTGAATAGGATTTTTATAAAATAATTGACATTAACACCTGAAAACATGTATGGAAATTACATTAAACTTGTTTTAAATTCTCATGTTTTCAAATGGTAATTTATGGCGAGGCCAGGTTCTCTGGATAAACTTTTTTATGCTGTGCCAGCATGGACAATATCTTATAAAACATCAAATTAAAGTCCATTAGTCTTTTAATGTTGGCTGTTTGGCTTCCCCACACTCTCATGATCCTAAAATGAATTTCGATGCCACATGAATAGAAAAAGTACTCCTGGTGTTTCATCTATTTAGCTTAGAAATACAGTGCAGCAAACACATATTCAACACAGCATAGTTGCTGACATTTATAAGTTAAGTAAAACAAATCTTGTATTTTCCTTAGAAAATATAAAGACAGCTGATAAGCAACAGGACGCCAGAGACCTGACATCTTTATGTTGATACATAATGTCACCAGCACACATGCAGTGGGATTCTCTGTTTTTCTGTTGCCCAGTATATTATTCAAATCAGTTTGTTTCTAGCAGATGTAAGTCTCTCTCCAAGATTTCAACAATATTGCAAAGCTACATTGATGCTAAATGGTTTCCACTCGCTGTATAAACCTGGATACACAAATACAATACAGGTTCAGTGAGAGTGGGAAATATTTGGGTCAAACGTTCAGTGGAAATGTTCAAGTATTGAGGAAATAGTCTTAGTTTGCTCTTAAAGGTTGTTTTTTATTCTGGTGCAACAGAAGCTTTGTGCATTTAGGGGTTAGGACTTTCACAAAGGTATCAGCCTTTTTATGTAAAAGATGCATTCATATTTAAAGATTAACACTTAGATCAAATGATTATGTGCAATGTAAAAGGGGTTGCTTGCTGTCACAAACCCACAGAGAAAGACTTCCCAACTGTGCAGCTTCATGAAGCTTTTTAACCTTTATTGGCTCATCGTTTTGGTTTTTACTGCCACTTTTATGTAATGGATCACCGCTCTCATCAACCCTTGTTGTGTCTCAATTCACACACTTACTGTGTTGAGTGCACAAGTGCGTTTACAGTGAAAAGAGTAGCAAAATGCAGTGCACTATGAGTACCTGGATGCTATGAACATAACGGTAAAATTAGTTGAGTGTGGAATGCTGGACACTACTCACGCTGAACAATTTCCATCTTAGATACGTAGCGGAAGCTACGGGACCACCAACGTTTTTTCAACTTGTGAATATGGCAGGTGAGGAAGCTGCAGCGGTTGAGATTAAAATGGTGAATTTAAGTTATACATGTTTTTTTTCAACAAGTACCACTTTACTGTAGTCGGATGAAAAAATAAGCTGGCAGATATTTTGGCAGGTACAATAGGTGGCAGTAATGCTCCAGACGGTAACAATTCACCATTAAAAAGAAGAAGAAGTGGTCAAATGTTGCGATTGTCCTACTAATGGAGACCAAAACAGAGCACAAAGGAGAGTGAATATTGTTTTTTAAAGATTTTTTTGGGGCATTTTAAGGCCTTTATTTGTATAGGACAGCTGAAGACATGAAGGGGGAGAGAGGGGGAATGACATGCAGCAAAGGGCCACAGGTCGGAGTTGAACCAGCGGCCGCTGCGTCAAGGAGTAAACCTCTATATATGGGCACGAGCTCTACCAGGTTGTAATTTGGTAGCTAAAAACATGACTCCAGTGAGACAATTAAGTTGCCATGTGTCTGCTAAATGTGTAAATAAACAATTGTTAGGTCACACGTTGGCCATATCACCTTTATGGGGCAATAGTTTGCCAGGGGTGTGTTTCTGTCAGCTTGTTTCTGCACCCTAGTGGCTAAAAAAGAATGAATGCAGCTTTAAAGAACTAGAGGAAAAATTGTGGTTGCCACACAGCACAGAGAGAAGCGTGCAACACTGTTAGTGCAACCTGGTGGTTTTACATTGTATCAAGGTCAAATGTGAGCTGAAGAGATCCCAGGTGCTCTGATGACAGAGTGAACAGAGAATGATGCAGCAGCAGCAGCACCAGGGCGACAAGCATGTAAAGACTGAAGACCATTGTTATAAATATAACAAGAGTTTGACTGAAGCAACTGCAGCTTGTTGCACACACACAATGCACACAGACACAAACACACACATATACACATGCACATGAATGTACGCGCACTGCTGTGTTTCTGTCAACTCGGCACATTTCCCAGGCAGCTTGCACAGCTGAGTGCACAGCATCACAGACACACACACACACACACACACACACACACACACACACACACACACACACACACACACACACACACACACACACACACAGCAGTCAGTGACCTACAAGTGTCCAAGTATGTGTCAGTTACTGCTGGTTTGGATCAAAAATTAAATTGTAGCTTGCAGCTTTTCTCTCTCTCTCTCTCTCTCTCTCTCTCTCTCTCTCTCTCTCTCTCTCTCTCTCTCTCTCTCTCTCTCTCTCTCTCTCTCTCTTTCAGTCTCTCATTACCTCCATCTTATTTTCCTCTTTCTAATTATCTGCATTTCAAAGACACATAAAGAGGGATGCTTCGATTTGGCAGAGCATTTTAATCTTTAATAAGCATTTAGAACAGTTATAAGCTCTAATGCTGCTAAGTGCTTTGAAATGAATACAGAGTTGACACAACGAGACAGGGACCGAGACAGTTGGAGAGAGACAAAGACAAACAAACAGCGACGGTACGTAGACGATGAGACGTTCAGCAATTCCGGCTCACAAAACAGTTTTTTTAAAAGAGGATAGAGGGGAACGGTCATGTTTAATTGGCAGGGATCGTAGAAACATGTTTATGTCTTATATTCTTGCATCCTAAAACCAGGGATGGAGTTTGTTTTGATTTGTTACCTGTCAGTCACATAGGCACAACTCAGCCTGGTGCTAGTACCTTCACAGCAGAGTAAACAAATACAGCTACAGAAGAGGTAACATGATACGCACTGAATACTTCAGGAGAATAACACTGGGTAATTGATTATTTCTTACTGTACAAGGCATTTTTACCAGGGTTCAAACTCCAAGTCCTTATGGAGTCTGTCCTTCCTTCCATCCATCCAACACACTGGTCTTAAGGATTATGTTGTGACGACTATTGGGCAAATATCACTTTAATAAGCAGTAGATCATAGTGGCTCCTATGAGGATAAATTCAATGACCCTTTCCTTTACTACAGCATCACCATCTAGTCAACATTTCTACTTGCTAATATATTTGTGCACAAGATATTTCTAAATGTATCAGGCACATTGCAATCATTTACTAAACACACAAACATGTTTTCAAATAAATTAAGGCTTTCTTTTGAGTGTTACCTTTTCTATTTAAGTGCCACCCTCAGACCCTCAAACTTCAATAAAATCTTCTATGTTGGTTGTTCCATCCAACAGTTAATCCTAAATATAGTGGGATGTAGTAAACTTAGCAATGACACCATAGAGGGAGCCCTAAACAAATTAAAAAGAAATATTTTGGAGGGGGTGTGTTTAAGAATTTAGCATCCTTATAACTCAGCCTAAACTACAGCGAGTGGTTAGAGGAGGAAGTAGTAACTAACTAAGTATTTCTTTTAATTTTATGTTCTACTCCTTTACTATATTTCAGAGAGAAATCTTGTGCTATTTCTCCGTTACATTTATTTGATAGCTTTACTCGCAAATTACTTTTAATATTAAGAATTTACGTGTAAAACACAAGGAGCTTATGAAACAAGATGCAGGGCATTACTATGAAACTAACCAGTCGTGTATAAAGTACCTAAAATTGGCTACACGTTGACAAATGACATTAGGTAATAATATCCAATGACACAATCCAATGTATTATTAATAATATAACACTCTGAAAGGAGTGATTATTTTACCTTTGATACTGTAAGTACATTAGGCTGATAATACTTTTGTACTCAAGTAACATTTTGCATGCAGTGACCCCTCCAGTGGAGCTGTTCAGTGTCCACCAGTACAAGTCTGTTCTACTGGGAAGCTGCCAATTTTAGTGATTATGAAGTTCTGCATCATCTCCAAGACTAGATCACTTCTTAGTGAACTTAATAAGGATTAAAATTTACTCGTGCTCTATAAAACAAAACACACATATGCATGCATGCGCACACACACACACACACACACACACACACACACACAGTACTTTGTTCTAGAGTGCAATGATAGTGAATATTCATGAGTCATGATTTTCTTTCTCTCTCCACCTCTTTCCAACTCTCTCTCTCTTGCCTCCTCCCCTCTATTGTCTGTCTTGTTTTGCTCGGTCTTAATTTGGTTTAATACGTTATATTAGCATGAGCGCTTTAAACAGTATTGCCAAACCACCTAACCACCTTATTGGACATAACACCACTCTCACACTCTCACTGTGCCACAACTCTTTTCCCTGCCCCATTTCTTTTTTTGTTGTTGCTATCTCTCATCTCACTATGATTCTCTTTCCTCTCTCCCCGTCTATCTATCTGTGTCTCTTGTTCTCATCATATTATCGACCGACTCCTGAGCTTTTCTCAGAACTGTATCATGAAATTATATTACCAGCAATATTATCTCCTCTGCTGCCTGTGTCTAAATGCTCACAGAGTGCTAATTGAAATGGAGAGCTATTGATCGACATAGATCCACAGGAGTCATGGCTGTGGGGGTATTAGCTACCAGACTCTCCTTGTGTCTGTTGGAGTTCAGCCTGTTGAGTGTAGAAACCAATACTAATAATAGTAATAGAAATAATGAAGCAGCTGACATCATAAAACGGCAACAAACAATCGATCAGATTTGTCGGGAGCTGTGCAAAAATATGCAGGTTGCTTAGGAATGAAATATGGTTTAGCTCAAGGAGACTGGAAGGTTATGGTCAAATCCCAGTTATCTGTGCCATTGTGCCCTTGAGCAAAGCACTAGACTCCAAGCTGCTGAAATAGAGATGCTCTGTGTACAACAGTTGACGTTTTGACAGCTCAGAGGTGTGACTGTGTGCAGCTGTAGACCTGTCAGGAAAGGTGCAGTTGTTGAGGAGACATTATGCTCACTGAACCCTTCTATAAAAAATAAAATAAAGATTTCCCACTGAGAGGAAAGAGTCTCCTCCTTGCTGGCAAAGACATAAAAGCACTTTACTACCACTATAAATACCTCAACTTCTCCTGTCTTTTCATCTTCTTCTCTGCCTTATACCACCTTCAAAAATGGTTGTTTAAGACAAAACCTCTTAGTGTGTGGGTGTATCTTAAGAATGGACTTGTATCTCTTGTATCCACTTTTTCTTTGGATGAATGCTAAGTGTTGATGGGAAAACAAAAGTTCATCTTAGCAGCATAATGCACATGTTGTTAATGTAATACTGGGGTGGTCCTATTGATATTTAGAAACCAGAGACAGCAGGCTGTAATCAGTAATGTTATCAGGAGACAACATGTGAAGTAGCATCTCTGAATAATGAATGAACTTCGGTGAATGAGTTTGATTTGTGGCTTGTGTTTTTACAATTATATGAAATCTTTTTAATTGTATTGGTAGAAGTGGATACATCCAAACTCTTGGGGTTTTGAGGATGAAAGTGACTCATGCACAATTTGTTGGCACTCATGTAGCTTCCCTGTAAAGATATTTAAATAATTTTTTTTGTATAACTCACTGCAGCAGTTTGGCTGATAGTTTGACGTGTTTGCGTGGCCAGCGCTGGCCCCGAAGGAAACTAATACTCGAAAACATGGAAAAACGTGAATGTTTGATATAATTAGAGGTTTTAAACTTGTTACACAGAGGCAACATTTTCCCTTTCTGGTTTCTGTATCACTTTTCTAGAGCTTATGTAGCTTCTCTGTAAAGATTTACAAACCAATCAGTTTTAGATTTTTCAATTCCTGTCATGGTTGTCAAAGGACTAACCTCTTCCTCTCTCTCTTTAGGCTATGTCAGTGATTATCTGAGTCCATCTCCTTATGATGATGTGGTGGGAAGTGACTCATCTGTCATCTCTAAAGTACCGTCCCCTGACCATCCGTCAATCATCTATAGCCGCATCGACGACACCTATTCTGGCATCCATGGTGATATCCACGGCGATTCGGACCAGCCGGACAGCCCGCGGTCTGAGGTTTCGTCATCAGCTGGTGGATACATCAACGGGGATGCGGCCGTGAGCGAGGGATACACAGTGGATGCATTTTTCATCATGGATGGACGATCACGGAGGAAATCCACAGATAACCCCAAAGGAACCATTCAGAGGCACACCTGCAGCGAGTGCGGCAAAACCTACGCCACATCCTCCAACCTGAGCCGGCACAAGCAGACGCACAGGAGCATAGACAGCAAGATGGCCAAGAAGTGCCCCACATGTGGAAAAGTCTACGTTTCCATGCCTGCGATGGCTATGCACCTGCTGACCCACGACCTCAAGCATAAGTGCGATGTGTGCGGCAAAGCATTCAGCCGGCCGTGGCTACTGCAGGGCCACATGCGGTCACACACGGGAGAGAAGCCGTTTGGGTGTGCGCACTGTGGCAAAGCGTTTGCTGATAGGTCAAACCTGCGTGCTCACATGCAGACGCACTCAGCTTTCAAGCACTACAAGTGTAAACGATGTGATAAGACGTTTGCACTCAAGAGTTACCTGAACAAGCACTACGAGTCGGCGTGCTTCAAGGGGGCTTTCTCCCCTCTAAGCTCACTGGGGGAATGATGGATTTAGAAAGGTTGATTTTTTTGTTTATTTAAATCAGATTTGACTTGCTTCACCCCCTACTTTTCCTGCTTTCCCCAACAAGAAGACCAGTACGCCCGAGCACTGTAAGGGAGGAGTGTTTTCTCTGCAAGGATCATGAGGCAAATTACAAAAATAGATTGAGGACATGTCCATTATTATCAAGACCCTCCAATCCTTTGTTTGCCTCCTCTTTTCTCATCTGGAAGTGGAGCAAACATTTTTCGATGCTTGATTTAGATTGCCACCTGCTTCCATAAGATACATCCCCTTCCATGGCTGTTTCGAGTATCTGTGAAGATAAATAAAGCACACCACATCTAGCTCATCGTTTTTGAAGAAACCTAGATCTATTTATGTCCATATCCATCCTAGTCCCTCTTTTTTTCTTCAACCTATGACGAAACAACACTAAAGCACAATTCCTTCCTCACTTCTCTCTTCCTCTGACAGGAATATCACATGAGTTTAAAGCATGAATCACATTTTCAGTTTTCTTGCAAAGAGATTAAATTAACTTTTATATTTAATGTTTTTTTAAACAAACATTCATTATCTAAGGATACATCTGGTATCCTGGTGAAACTGACCTTGGACTGACTTTATATGGAGATAAAGCATCAAAACAAAGAAAGCACACTGCATTTGTTCTCTGCAAGTAAACAAAGTACATGTAAGTTTGTTTTACACTAGTGACATGCTTTGCCTCCTGTATACTGTGCTGGCTAAAGACACATCCACACTGAACTGTGATGGAAATACATATAAGTACAAACCTTCCATAACTTGGTAGGTTTTTTTGTGATTTTTCTTTAAACCAACGTCTTAAACGGACACAGAGATACAAGCTGTTTTATTTTCTTTTTGACTTATTTTTGGCATTTGTGCTTTACTTGACAATAAACAGTGGGATGTTAAAGGGAATTAAGGAGAAAAACTGGACTTCCATGGCTGAAAACTCCCACTGAGCCACCAGGGTATTCTTTAACAAACAGTGTTTTCCTACAACTTAAATCTGATGCTATTATTTTTACTTGTCAATGTTAGATGAGGATCCCGACATTAAAAATGTCCTGATTTTCCTCAAAAGGTCAAACCTTTTTTAAGTGTTGTAAAATAGTGTTTTTGTTGCCAGTGGGACACAGTATTCAGCTTTGAGGTTGTTTTTTTATGTCTATTTATTGCCTAATTTATTTATTTATTTATTCTCATGTTTTTGTAGATGTATTTATTTTGCACTTTACTTTTTTGCCTTTGTTACAAATATGCCAAAGCATTTGACACTTTTTAATTACTGAATACCTTTTTACTTTTGTCCGCCACTTTAATTATAAAAAATACTGCATGCAAAAAATGACAATAGCCTAATAATGGAATCTATGCCAATTTTATGAATCTTTGGGATATTTTGCCAAACCTCTTAGATAATGGGCAAAGTAAGCAAATTTCTGTCTTGGGCAATATTTCATTCATATCCGATAGAGCAATAATGCATGATATTTTTGAAGAGACGCAAGTCATAACTGCTTGTAACATCTTGATTTTTTCAAGTACCACTATTCTATGTAGTTATGAGAAATGAAATTTCAGGGAGTTAACAAACCAAGTTAGTGTTAAATATGGAGGGTTGGGTTAAGAGCTCAGTATTTGGAGGGATTGTGACACTGTTGTGATTCTTTGAGGCTTTCTCCCATGACTTCTGTGATTGTGAAGTGTTTGAACAGTTCAAATTAGCAAGAACTGAGAGTCAGTTTTCCAATCTCTGCTAATTGTAATATTATTACAATTGCCTCCTAGTTATAAGTCTATCTTGGCATCATTAGCTTGTCAACAAGCTAAGCATGAGGAGTTGTTGGTGCTTCCAATGATTCACACAGATGGCACGACTCCTTTAGGTGGAGGGCTCTGGGTTGGGTTGGGACGGGTCTTTTTGTACATGGTTTATGCACTGCCTGCCTCGTATTATTATTCTAAAATATTGTAGAAAGTAGAAGGTACTACCATAGGCCTCTGGTGCTGAAACATGGATGAAAACACAAACCCAGAACAAGAACCATTGAGAGTTTGGCAACAGCAGGTGCTAAATGTGGAGCTCTTAGACCCTCAGTAGTCATTGAGCAGGTCCCTGCTTGTCCCTTGTGAGGTTTTAATCAGTGATAAAAAAGAAATGACCTCCTATGATTGGGTCAAAATCCCAAAAGATATGTGCTCTCTTCTCAGTTTGAATCCCATCAAAAAAAAGCAGTTCTGGCTCTACACAAGATGTTAATTCACAAACTCCATATGAGGACTCTGGAGCAAACAACACTCATCAAACAGCCTGCACAATTTCAGGTTGTTTTTTATTTCCATCATCTCTGGCTGTTGTGAGGTTGTTGTGGCGATCCCCAATGCAATTATAAGGATTGTTGAAAAAGAAGAGAAGACATTTGGTCAATATTTCAGCACCAGAGTGCATCAACAAACACTTAGATTCTACTATGAACTACTGTAGCCTACTATAGCCACAAGCTAGTTTACCTATTCTTATATAAAAGCACTTCCTGTTACGAATTATATCTTACAACTTTTTTTTGTTCAAAGATAGTAGCACAATGAAAGAGTTTAGATTCAGGTAGACAATGCCTTGTATGTAGAAATAACCTCTTTTTCCTTTTTCTACTATGATGAATCAAAGGTAAAAACAACAAAAAGATGCTGAAATAACACAGGCTGAGTTGTCCTTAAATAACACATTGAAACATGCTTTAAAATGACACAAGGTATTAAAGGACACCTGTATTACACGTTGTGTCATTTTTCAACATATTCGCGTGAGAGCATCTTCACCACACCTTTTTTAAAAGTGAATGAAAACTCTACTATTTTCCGGAAAGAGGCTTTGTAAATAAGCACGGATGTGACTTTGGAGTCCGATTATTTCTACAGATCTGTATAGTATAGAGTGACAGTGACGATGATGATGAGCTTTCTGCTTTGTTTTAAGTTCTTCCTTTGAGGTTTTTTGGGACCTCTTGTGGCGGTTTGAAACAATGTAAAGCACAAAGACAACGCCGGGCATTTTGTTTCACTTCCTAAATAAAAACTAGTTTAAAAATGTCATGTGTTGAGATGCCTTTTTTCAATGAACCCTTCAAGAGCACTCACCATTGGGGCGGCCTCTAGCTCACCCAGTAAGAGTGCTCGCCCCATGTAGGTTGAGTCCTGCAACACCACGGGTTCGAATCCGACCTGCTTCTCTTTGCTGCGTGTCTTGGCAGATCTCCTCGGCAGTGGCTGTCAGCATCATATACCGACACAGAAATCACCCTTAAGCATCTGTATGGAACACACCGGGCATAGGCATAGTTGCAGTGCTGTACAATTACATAGTATTACAGTAAGAGCGACATTAAGAGTAGTATAAAAGTCCAAAATCCACATAAGCAGGCAGGTTGGGTGGTGGATGAGTCAAACAGAGGACTTTCACCCAGGAGACCGGGGTTCGTGTCACTGAAATGTACATTTTGTAACCCCACCCACGATCTTTTCCTAAGTGTCTAACTGTCCCATTCTTGTGCTGCAAGTCAGTTTAATGTACGTCCTGACCCAGAGCGTCAAAAAGTGACGCCAAGAGTCCAGACCAAGAGCATCTAAAAATTACACCAAAGGGCTGGACAGTAAAGGAGACTTTTTGTGTCAGTTACAAACGCCAAAAGGCACCTGACCAAGCACCGCTTTTTGACGCGCTGGGAGTGAGAATATGTTGGCCCTGCCATAGTCTATATCGACGACGATACATTTACTGGATTGCTCCGCTGCTACCGGAAAATCCGCCGGATGTCCCTCATTTTCGGCTGGATTTCCCTCACCTTCTGCTATCTTTGTGTTAGCATTCTAAACTCCGGTGGATTTATGAGGACTATGGTTAACTGCTCCTCTAATCTCTGCAGGGTAAATCGAGACAGCTAGCTAGACTATCTGTCAAATCTGAGTTTTCTCTTGCACGACTAAAACATCTTTTGAAAAAAACAAGAACATGTTCCACCAAAAACAAGTTCCTTCCCGAGGCTATTTTGCAGAGGCACTGTTATTGCGTTCAGCGCACAGCGCCGCCCAAGACAATTGTGATTGGTTTAAAGAAATGCCAATAAACCAGAACATGTTCTCCCATCCCGGAATGCTGTGTGGACTAGCCAGACTTTCGTCCGCAGTGCTGTGGAGGAAGGTCTGGCAATGCGAGACTAGCCCTCCCATGACACAGAGCTGGATTTAAATCAACAAAACATCTCTTAATGACTAACGTTTTAGCTGAACAATATGATTAGGTAAAGAAAAGGTTGCCATACCAACATTGTTTGTAAGGTAACCAGGGACTTAGAGATATTTCCCTTTGTTTACATTCTGCACTGCTTTAAGACAATGCAATGCAGAATGCCTACAATAATGTCAGAATTCAGTTGGTTAACACCTAACATGTTAACAAGGCCACTAACACAGTGCTCACATACTGCAACAGTGAGTTGGATGAAATGTGTTCAACAGTTGTGGTTGTGTAGGTACAACTCTGTGTTCACAACATTTCAATTTTTTTAAATGTATTTCCTCTTCGATTAAACTCAACTGTGATGCTCACACATGTTACAGTAGATCTATACTGGTTCAGACTGCTGTAATGTAATGTGGAGTATAACAAAGTGAAATAATGCTAGTATGGATTTGATTGTACAAAACACACACACACACACACACACACACACACACACACACACACACACACACACACACACACATTGACTGTAACTATTATACCTAGAAAGCTCTTTTTCAGGTCCAGTGAATATTAGAACTAGTATCATTAGTGAACCAAAGGCAATATAAGAAAATCAATATTTTTAGTAGCAATAGGAGAAAATCAATCACCTTTTAATAGAAGGTCATTTGTCTTTAGAGGTAAAGTACTGGCAGGTGGTGGCCTGCATGTGGCCAATAGTGATCTATGTTACTGTGTTATGGAGACCATCTTTAATACTAATCATTGTTGAGAGCAGAGTGATGGTTAGTGATGCTAAATTTACTTTGGATTTAAAGCTAATGTGGTGTTGTTGTATGATGAAGCCAGCTGCCTCAGAGCAGCTAGCATGGCTCAGCCATGGCTGTAGACTCCGCCTTATTAACGATAACATAAACTGAAATACCAACTTGTGGTTTAACAGGAGTTTTAAACCACCAGTTGACACTGATACAAAGGCTTCTTTTCACACACACACCACATACAAAGACACACACATTCATGTACCTATAAACAAGCAAATATGTAGAGACTCTTGTAAATATGCAGCAACAGCATGTATGGCAAAAAAAAAACACAGGGAAAACTGAACTGTGAGTGAAAAATGTTGACTCTTAGCCAAATTCTGTTTGGGAAAACAAGCTGCTCAGTGAAAAGGAATTACAATAAATCAAGACACATTATGCCTGGGAATGGCTGTATTCTCTGGTGTCTTACAGTTCTGCTTTTCTTTTTTTCCAAACCAATTGATTGAAACCACGCGCTATACTCAATTGAAAGTTCTCTTTAATCAATTTGTGGTGGCAGCAACTCATGATGTTTTGCAACTTATGTGCCTCATACAGTACACATTCACTCTATATTTTCTATGTTTTGCCATTTTGTGCCCACATGCTGCACAATACAGGCCTTTTGTTTTGTTTTTGCCTATGGTGCTTATTGTAAAAGCTTTCTCTGTTACTGTAGAGTTTGTGTCAATAACATGCATGGTTTTAAAGGTTTTGTATAACCATGTATTACAGAGTCTTATCTCATTACCTGTATTACATCAATAAAGCATACATTTAGTTTAATATATTGTATCCACAATTGCTTTCACGTCCATATTTATAACCTTAATGGATTTTTGCTAAAACATTGAACTGCATGTTAAAAATGGTTTTATTTAATACACATACATACACATTAAGACGTGCACATACACACATTATGTCGCAAGGGGTTAAGGACATTGCCCTGGCATCAGCTTCCCTGTTCATATATAAGACACCACATTAGCAAATACAGTAAAATCACACAAACACATACACGCACACACGCACACAGTCACTTGCAGATTTTGCACAGTCGCCACAGGGTAAAACGAGAGAGAGAGAGAGAGAGAGAGAGAGAGAGAGAGAGAGAGAGAGAGAGAGAGAGAGAGAGGAAGGGCCTTGTGAACGATAATCAGTTGTACTTTTTTATGCTGAAGGCAAATCATCGTAATGAATATTTTACAAAACACCAATTAACCATTTACTGAGTAATAAAAGCACAGGGGCCAAAAACTAAATGTATTAAACTTATACAGATTATTTTATTATTACTGTTATCTAAAATGTTCACAGTGTGCCCATGCTATTTCTTAGCATGATGATTTATCAATATGCTAATAATGAATCATTACCATAGAGCTTGCTGCATTGAAGGACTCTTTTGTAAGCTCACCAAGTCTGAATGACTTTATGGCTTTTGTATAGCAGATGCTAACATACATAGTCGTAAATGCTTTCTGTAAAGGGTCACGCTATTGATTTTACGCAAAAAGGTCAGTTTACTCACTTTACCAACTCATTCTCAAGAGTCCTACTTAGCCAGTGAAAACAGCTGTATGATGTCTTTTGTGGCTCTGGGGGAGCTTTGTCAAATCTGAGAAAATAACCCTGATGATGTCACAGTCACCATCACCAGGTCAACATTTTTAATTTGTCCAATATTTTGGTTTATGACTAAATACCTGCCAAAATAATGACATTCCCACTAGCCTCAACCATAATTTGTGTCCAGTGCTAATTAGCAAATGTTGGTATGTAAGCACTCCAAACTAGACTAAACTAACATGATGAACATGGTAAACATTATACCCGCTAAACATCAACATGTTAGCATTGTTATTGTGAGCATGTTGGCACTCTGACATTAGCGATTAGCTAAAAGCATGTTGCTGGGCTGTAAACTCTTACACTCGTACAAATGTCATTAAATCATTAGAATACCACATTAAAATGAAGTCCTCAACTGAGTTGATTTCACAACATTTTGAACTGGAAGAATGGGTGCTGTGACACAATAACTTAGTCACTCAATCAGAAACCTAATAACCAAACCAAATGATATTTCCAAATAAAAATGACTTTGTCTGTATGC
Source organism: Sander vitreus (assembly GCF_031162955.1). NCBI lineage: Eukaryota > Metazoa > Chordata > Actinopteri > Perciformes > Percidae > Sander > Sander vitreus. Next base: position 12,668,394 of record NC_135868.1, read on the forward strand.
ATAAGACAGACCAAAGAAAGAAAAAGACCAGAAAGAAAAACCACACATAGAGAATATTTTATGTATTGCTCCAAAGCATTTAAATATGCTAATTTCTGTTTCCCTTGATGTCTGACCTTCTAGCCATCAGCAGGTGAAGGGTATTAATGGTTCATACACTGTCTCCTAAGTAGTTTTCACCTTAAATCATTCATAAAGGGCTGTGAAACTCAAACCTATACAGTGAGCACCATAAGCCTACTAATAAGACGTATAAACTTAGCACAAAAAGTAAGGAAATTTGTGTTTGGTAGATTATTTCTCTGTGGTAACAATGCTTTTTGGCAATACATTTTATATTGTTGGAAAGCCTGTTTAGTTCCCTTTCAAATGGTGCCCCATTTGTAAGGAACATGCATTTGTGGGATGAGCAGCAGCGCTGAGTATGTGTGTTGCACCCATGAAAAATTTGCCAAATCTTCTCTGCCATTGCCAAACAGGTTATTTTGCTGTTGCTATTGACACTTGTTTTGAACTTCTGGTACCCCCAGGTGCTGCCAATCAGGTGCCTGATTTAGAGATGAGATTCTGCAACCAGTGGCAATCCCATATCTCCACAGTCTGGGACCGAACTCTATCCTCCAAGATGACAACGCTTGCCCCCACAGGGCGGGGTTTATCAGAGACTACCTCCAGAATGTCGGAGTGGAGAGGATGGAATGGCCTGCCAGCAGTCCTGACCTCAACCCCATTGAACACTTGTGGGATCAGCTTGCGCGTGCTGTTCGTGCCAGAGTGACCAACACAACCACGTTGGCTGACTTGCAACAAATGCTGGTTGAAGAATGGGATACCATCCCACAGCAGTGTGTGACCAGGCTGGTGATTGGCATGAGGAGGAGGTGCCAGGCTGTTGTGGCTGTGTATGGTTCTTCCACACACTACTGAGGCTCCTGTTTGTGAAATGAATAAATTGTTAAATTGCCAATATGTCTTGTTTCTTCAAACTTCAATCATCCAATCCACCAAACGAGTCAATGGCAGAATAAGCTGTTTGGCATTGGCAGAGAAGATTTGGCAAATTTTTCGTGGGCGCAACCCACATACTCAGCGATGCTGCTCATCCCACAAATGCATGTTCCTTACAAATGGGGCACCATTTGAAAGGGAACTAAACAGGCTTTCCAACGGTATAAGATGTATTGCCAAAAAGCATTGTTACTACAGAGAAATAATCTACCAAACACAAATTTCCTTACTTTATATATATATATATATATATATATATATATATATATATATATATATATATATATATATATATATATATATATATATATTGGACCTGTCATAGCAAATAATCTGAACTGCTTTTTGTTTGGAAATGCTTGCCTCCAGAAACTTTGGAACTGTACTCTCAAGAAAAACAACAGAATGACCCTTGGGTGACTATTTTAGTGCCACAAAGTCCGCAGAAGGAAGAGATAAGGGGTGGATAGAGGGATCAACAAAACAGGAGCACTCTCTCAACAGTCAATTTTGGTTTATTTTGTGCCTAAACTAAACCAAACCTTAGACATGGTGGTATCAGATAAAAAAAAATTGTTTCATTTTTGAAACAGTGATTTGTAACGGTTTTGGACAGCCCTTTTTTTATATGTGTCATTTTGGAAGCCAATTGCAAATTATGTATTTTGTTGAAAAATTTAGCAGACTTATCAGAAACTTTACCTCGGGATATTTTTATGTTGGGTACAAACGAGTTCTACCTATTGTTATTGTATTGGTTTCATATGTCCCAGCTCTTTTCAAACCAATGTGTATGCTTCTTGAAACTTTGATTTGTTGCAACTGTTTTGATAGACGAATGATATGACTACAAGTTCGTATTTGCACAATTTAAGATCTACGGTAAACCTTTGATAATTACTCAGTTTAAGGTGCAGAGGTAAAAATGCAATCAATAAGAGATAAAAACATATGTCCTGAGCTGGTTGTAATTTGTGCAGGCACAACTGCTGTGACACCTTCCAGCTTTGGGACAGGTACCTCTGTGAAAAAATCTGTATGCATATTTTTTCTTTAAAAGTATGGATATTTTTGCCTGAAAATATCACAGTGTAGTTTTAATAGGGCCTTAGAGGGCAAGTGACTTCCAGTGTGTGGGCAAATGGATGAATATGTATATAAGCTTAGAGTGTAATATCACGGTTCACCAATCTGATAGGGAACATATAGAGGGCTTCTTAGACACACACACTCACTCACATGAATATCTATATGCGAACACCTGCAGCACAAAGTCTGTAGGTAGGCAAGCATTGACATAGACTCACTCATACTCACAAACATACAGATGAAACTACATTTTAAGCAATGCCGTAACATTTACACCAAACCCACGTTTAGTGTTTATTAAATAGGACACAAACACATACACATGAACACACATGCTCCTAGAGGACTGTGCTGCAAATGAATATTTTCAAAAAGTGTGTTCACAATTAACCAAAATATTCCCACTGTTAAGTGAAAACTTAACATACAGGCTGCATAGGAAAAACCTGCAATAACTGGTGTTATTTTTGCTTTATTTAATATCCTGCATACGTTAGCCAGAAACACATAAGATCAGTGTTTTTGTCCATTTTCCAACTTAAACATTTTATCCATCAGAATCAGAAAGGAATTTACTGCACAGTAGTTACCCTACGTGGAATTTGCCTTGGTTATTGGTGCTTACATACACACATAGCCAATAAAGCACATTACCAATAAAGCATGGTAAAAGATTGTGTAGTGCAGTAACCAAATACAGAGAGGAGAGAAAGAGAGAATAGAGGGTGAGAGGAGAGAAGACAGAAAGAGGAAGAGACAGAGATAATAAGACAGAGATGGAGAAAAGATGCTGGAAGTCAGAGAGGCAGTGAGGAGGAAAAAAGTGTCAGGAGGCCCTGACGAAACTGAACCTGAGCTCTAAATGGCTTCTTAACAAGAGGCTGAGACAGCAAAATGAAATTATACACATACACTCACAGTCACAGTCACAGTCACATTCTCTCTCTCTCTCTCTCTCTCACACACACACACACACACACACACATCCACAGGAGTACCAAGCTTTCACGGTTTATTGTTGTGTGCACCTGGACAAACATGCACATTCACTTGTGTATTTTTTGCATATTTTGTTTCACTCACACAAACACACATTTGTTTCACAAATTAATTTGATTGCTACTCACCTGTTGCATGCAAACAGGTATATACCTACTTGAGTATGACATTCACACATTTGCATTTAACTCACTCACTCACAAACAAACAAACAGACAAACACACACACAATATTGCATCTATGCTCAAAAGGAGTTGATCTGCATTGCACACACACATGCATGTGTAACCCCCCAAACACACACCTTTAGCTTTACACGCAGTGATAGGTATTTTAAAGGGGTGTTTCACACCTCATCGCATTTCAATTAGTAGGTAAGACACACACACACGCACGCATGCACGCACGCACGCACGCACGCACGCACACACACACACACAGAGAACTTGACAGTCTGTCCTTTGGGTAAAGAAGATTCATTTGGATTCTCATCTCTTCTCCTACCACTTCCCTTCTGTATGTGCCCTTTCTTTTCATTCTCTTTCTCTATTTATCTCTCCTCTGTATGTTCACTTTGCTCTCTCTCTCTCTCTCTCTCTCTCTCTCTCTCTATCACTGTGAGTGACAGTGGTTTGACCTCACGGGTTGTCAGAGGAGGCTGTTGCACAGATATTTGCTCCAGTGCAACATTTAGATGGTGAACAGGATGTTAACTGTGAGCTAAAGCAGAGCAGTGTGATGTCATATGACTGACACACAGGTAAAAGGAAACAGATAAAGGTCATACAGAGGTCAAAGAGAGTGTAAGAGCTGTCTTGTTGTGTTAGTGTGTGTGTGTGTGTGTGTGTGTGTGTGTGTGTGTGTGTGTGTGTGAGAAAGAGAGGAAGGCAGACAATAGATTGGTTATAAATTGAATCCTTTCCAATTGGCAAAGTATTGTCTGTCCATCCTCTCTTAAACACGCACGCACGCACGCACGCACGCACACACACACACACACACAAACTGTAAGGGTGAGACAAGTGTTAAGCATGAAATTGATTCCACCTTCTACCTTAATACACACACCACAAACCCTCGCTTTCTCTATTGTCCCTCCCTTATCTTTAAGCCACCATCCTCCTCTTCTTCTCTCTTTAGTCATTATCCAGGTCAGTCTTTACAGACTTCCTCTATTTTTTTTCGTTGTCCGATGCGACCGACAGTGTGTCACAGCTGTCGCAGGACATTGAGCGGTACATTTGAAAATGTTTGGTTTTACCTCATATCTTACAACAAACTATATGTCGAACTCCTTAAAAAATGTATGTTTCTGTAAATCGTATTTTCAGGATTTCCAGGCAGATGCATCATGTGAAACTCTGCTCTGTTGGCTCTCACACCCACACATATTTATTGCTTTTTTTTTTCTGTGAGAGAAAAAAACCCACCATTTATGGGTGATAATGTTTTTTTCTGTAATCGCTCTCTTTCTCTTATGTGTCTTTTATTGCACCAGTACAAAACAAAGCCCTGAGGCACTGCACACACACACACACACACACACACACACACACACACACACACACACACACACACACACATATATAAACACATGGCACACACCATAGCACAGTATGTTCATCTTACAGTAATATATACATATTACACAATACGTAGGACACACACACACACACACACACACACAATGAGATATACATCTACTCACATACACAAGCATAAATACACACACTGTTGATGTCATGATCTGTGTCGGTGAAGCACTAATCCTGTGTCGTTTGTCAGTTCACTGACAACTGCTCACACAGAAAAATAACAGGTTGGGTGTTTTTCACTGCTTTTATGAGTGAGAAGCTGTATTTTACTGTTAGCCCTCGGCTATGGAGCAGGCAAACAGACAAAGGAGAAACAGACAGAACGTGGAGGAGACAGACAAATCAGAGTGTGTGTGTGTACCCTGTTGCCAGTGCTATTAAAGTTGTATTGCACAGGGCTTTTAGAACATCGACCATCAGCCAAGCAACTTTAGCTTATAATTTTTTAAAACCTCAGTGCTTTGTGCATGCCAGGGGTCCTCCCCAATGTGTGTGGGCGATGTAACAGTTGGGATTGTCAGCCTGAATTTGTATAAGACCTTACGTCTTCTCAGGACACACATATGGGCCCCTTTCAGACATGTAGGTCTACTGTAGACCGCAATGCGTCACAAAGATCAAATTTGTTGAGTTTGAAATCAACAACAGTTTTATTTAAAAGTTTCTCTGGTAATCTCCGTACACATAGCCAAGTAACAGTTATGTATTTACAAATGTTACGGCAAAAAAGCAAATTGATATTGAAAATGTAATTGGAAAAAGTTTCTATGACAGTGCAGGGTTTCCCGCAGAAAATGTATTAGTTAAGGTGGTAGGGTTGCCATCTGACCGGGGGAGGGTTTGTAGTACCCTAATAATAATAATAATTAATAAATAACCAGCTTTTCAAAACAATAGTTGCAATGTGCAATTTTAAGCTCATTAAACTATTTTCAAAAAAAGTGCTATAACAATTTGACTGGCATTGCTCCCATTATCCTCTGTGACACGCGCTCTTCCACTTCGCCTGACAACTCTTCTCCAAAACAAACTGTGCTGAGATAACAGAGCTCAGCCCATAGCTTCACACACTCCAGCAGATAGTATGCGTGAAATAAAAACAGGACACGTAATTTCACTGTGTGTAGTGTTAACTACGCTAACTAACCGTGTATTGTGAACAGCTGTGTCTCAAAGACCGGGCAACAGCCGGGACATTGAGAATCCACGCGCGAGAGGTGATGGATAGTTCCAGTCACTTCGTCATGTATTCACTTCGTTGAAACAACAGAAGAAAGCCTCACTGATGTGAAGAACAGGACAGAGATACATATATAAATGCTCTCTGCCTGCCATATGGCGATTCATCCCTTTAAATGTGAATAAGTGACAGCCAGCAAATGCTCTTTCCATTGTGATTGGTGGTATCTTGACAACTCGCTGTTACCTTGTGTCCTACAGACTGTGTTGATGCGACTTGTACATTACAGCCACTCAAACAGGACAGGGTAACACGGCGGTTATATATATATTTTTTGAAGACTCAGTTAAGGCGGCATGCGTGTGTTGTTAAGGCGGGCCGACTAAACTGCAAAGTGCTGCAGGAAACTCTGCAGTGTGAAAGCCAAAAAGCCATTACTTTCAGAAATAAACTGAGAAATGTTACACTTTCTGAGGCACACCACCACAAACACCAACACACACACACCCCAAAATAAAGAGTCCAGTCATGCTTTAAGTGAATGAAGAGGAAAATGGTTTATTCCCCTCCGCTGATTAAAAACAAATACATATCAAGGCATGTCCAGTATGTACACATTCATACTATACTGTCCCAAAAATCACAAGACAAGACAACACTCTCAAGGTGACTCTGCCCAAAAACAAGCAACCAATGCTTTGTGAGATAAAGAGAAAGACAAAAAAGGGAGAGTAGAGAGGAGGGAAAGAGAGGAAGTGAGCGATTAAGAGAGGGAGAGAGAGACATGCGGCATGCGGCAAAATAGAGAAGGACAGACTGAAGTCATTCAAGCTTTTCTTCCCCCTGAATAATCCCAGTTTTGTCCAAATTTAGTTGGAGGAGATTGTGGAACATCCAGTCCTTGACATCAGCCAGAAAGTCATGTAACATCACCAACTTATATTCTTTCCCTCTTTCTTTCTGCATCACTCAATTCTCTTTTTTCCTTCCATATTTCTTTTAGTTCCCCACTCCGATTTTTCTCTCTCTGTGTCAGTCAGTGATGCACTATTATGTGTATGTCAGTGTTTGAGCCGGGGTTGTCCGGGAGGAGGTCAAACTGGCCTGCTTAGCACTTTTCTAGGGATGTCACTGCTTCTTTCAAGGGGGATAAGAAATAATACTGCGAATGCTGTATACCCGATGGGTGCTACAAAAGACTAATGAAATGAGGTGACAACTGATATTAGACATATTATATTAGACAAATCACACATTTTCAATTACATTAAAGGAATGCAATTATTTAGATATTACAAAAACATATGGGTAAAAAGTAGGGTGAGATAGTAATTCTCTTTTCATCAGGACTTGGCCAACTAAAGTTAGCTAACGTTAACATTTTACAGACAGAACAAGCTGCTGCTCAACTCTGAATTCTCAGGGATCCTGATTAAGGTGATTAAAATATTAATAATGTATTTAAAGTAGCCTATAACTTAGGGGTTCTGACTACTGTTTGCTGTCCACTAGTTAGTTAGCTCTTGACCAGTACTCGACTGTTGTGTAGCTACCATATACGGGGACAAAATGGGCTGGCTCACAGACAGACAGACTTGCATACACATTTACCAGATAACATTTCATTTTGTAGTTTGGTTACCTCATAAAATAAATGCTTTTACAGCTAAAAAAAAAAAAAGAGCCTGCTAACAACATTGAGCCTATCCTTGATTTTATGGGGGACAATTGGGCGCAGGGAGGGTGCGGGACATTTTATCATACTGAGGGGTTATTGTTGCAATGCCTGTATCTGCAGGCTAGACACAGCACCCTCCTCACATAGCATACAACAAGCTCACACAAACTGATAAGTTAAAGAAAACACTGGAGTAACAGCAGTTGGATGCGTGTGGAAATTTATTCCATTCATTTATGTTAAAGTCTTGCCAGGATGGATGGTGGCACAGGGCTGTACTCTGTTAGACGGACTCTCCTGACTCCACGGTCTCATCTTCCGCATGTAAACACAGCAGGGCGTCACGAGGGACAACGTAATCGGCCATGTTGGGGAGTGCGTACACCACACAGCAGCTCAGGGCGCTGCGGAAAATCTCCATGTCACAGGCCTCAGACCACTCATCAGTGGTTGCGTCATAGGACTCAACGTTATAGGAGGTGGTGTAGCCATTGAAGCCCCCGACAGCAAAGAGCTGATCATCGAGCACTTCGATGCCAAAGTTGCTGCGGGGGGTCAACATGGAGGACACTTCGTGCCAGGTGTTGGTCTGGGGGTTGTAGGCCTCAGCGCTGCGTAGACGGGTGTTGCCATCAAAGCCACCAACCTTTGGGAGGAAAAGTAAAATAAAGTTGAAATGGAGATTGAACAGGTTTCTCAACACCCTTGCAACAAAGAACACCTGCCCTCAATGTTTCTCTGAGTTAAAAAAAACAGGTGACCAAATCTCTTTACACGTTACACAGTTTGTGAGTTATGTGAGCGTCAGCAGTGTTTCATGTACTTACTGCATAGACATGGTCTGCGTATGCAATGACGCCAATTCCACTGCGCCGGCAGTTCATTAGGCCGATTATTGTCCACTGGTTGGTCTCTGGGCTGTAACATTCAGCCGTTTGCAGGCACTCATTCCCATTGAAACCGCCACAAATGTAAACCTGGGGAGAACAGGAGGGGCATTAACAGGAGGAGTAATTTAACACTTTTCTTAGCTTCAACTGGTAATAAATAATACAGAAAGTTTTCTACACTATAGCAAGATAATTAGGGAATTACAGCTGAGACCCAGCATCTAACTGAAAAATAAATTGGACCGATAAATTAGTTTTTCAATGTTACCTTATTGCCAATAAGATAAGTGTTGGCTGATGAGTAATAATAAGAAACTGCAGTACAGAAATGAAAGATATGTTAGAGGTAATTGACAACCAGTGCCATACATGTAATAAATAGTTAATCCATAAATGTTTAACATGTTGACCTTTCCACACCATCCTCACACAAATGTACTATAGTATAGGGTCAGGGTTAGGGTTAGGGGTTAACCCTACTGTCACACACATCTCTCAACACTTCAATGCACACAACATCATAAATTATTCAGATATAAGTTGCTGAGGACCTTTAGTCTGAGACTATCTCTGGACAAATATTCCATTTACTTCAACACAAATGCAAAAGGTCAAAAACAATTTTTATCTTACAGTTTGGTTCTCTCTCCAGTGTGATCATTATGGTCTTGTTTCAAACAGGTAAAAAGTCAAATCAGCAATGTTCCAGTCACTATACTCTCTGTTACTCTCTGAATTATCCCCACCTTGTTGTGGAGTGTTGTGCAGCTGGCGTCGCTCCTGTTCTCTGTCATGGGTGCAATAAGACTCCATTGGTTGGTCTCGGGCTTGTAGCGCTCTGCAGTGTTAAGTCGTGTATGCCCATCAAATCCTCCCATGGCATAAATGCACCCGTTCAGCACAGTGACGCTCACATAGCAGCGGCGGTTGTACATAGAGGCCACCTCATGCCAGAAGTGTGTGCTCAGGTCAAACCTGCGCACACTGTTAAAATGCTCCACCCTGTCAAAGCCACCAATACAGTAGACATTCCCATTAAGGAAAGCAGTGCCGAGATAGGCGCGAGGACGCTCGTGATCGTTTGTCACATTGATCCAGTAGTCAGCGCGGATATCGTACGCTTCGATGCCGTTAGTCGGATCACCGCCACTCCAGCCTCCAATGGCCAACAGGATGGCATTAGGCAGGCGAGGACGAGAGAGAGGGTTGCAGAGCCCAGCCACAGAGGATGTTGTGTTGCGACATATGGTCTCAATAGCTTCTTTGACCATAAGCTGACACTCAGTGTTGCTATTGACCAGCTCATTGGACATAACGTTAATCCTCATGTAGTCCATACCCGTCAAGGCCAGCCGGACCTACACAGACAAAAGCAGGACAGATTTTTTGTATTGAACTGTTGTACTTGAGTCCAGTGTCAAAACCTCTGTTGCCATTTTATAATTATTTTAACTGAGACTGAAATCCACCCTTTTATCCTGCCTACCAAAGTCTTGAGTAGGCAGAATGAGTAGGATTTTCTTAAAGAAATACAATGCATAGACTTCAAATACATGTATAGACTACAAAAACAATCCCTCTCAATCATTACTTGACCCACTAAAAGTGTGTGACAGCTAGTGTCTATATCTGCAGAGCCGATGCCGTATTTTCTCTTTCTTTCTTCTGGGCATCAGCCTGTGGGTACTAAGTGTAAAGTCCCCAGCCAATAATAGTGTGCAGGTGGCCTTACAGTATTGATTATTGTTGCAGTCAGGATAACACCATCAGCCAAATGCTGAAGATGTAAATATAAATTAAATGTAGTGACAGAAAGTTATCGTACAGTACCTTAGACAAGAGTACAGTGATGTGTCCTTTTCGTTTTTCAGGCACGTGGGTGATCCAGCGAAGGATGGACTCATACACAGAACTCTCTTTTCTCACATTGAGGTCGTCTCTATCAAGGATGTCAGTGAGTTCCTGCACAGAGAGCTGCAGGAACTCTTCAGAGAAAACAACCTCCTCAAAGTGATCAATAATACAGCGGTAGGCCTTGTGCTGCAGTTCGGAGGAGAAGCAAATGTTGGTGAACTGAAAGATGCCGATGCAGTTCTTTGGGCAAAGCTGCTCCCCCAGGAAGTCACAGCCAATTTGCACAATGTCCATTACATTGAGCTGATCGGCTGCAAGCAGCAGCTCCTGTGCATTGTCCTCTGTCACAGAAACAGAGCCGGTGTATGCAAACTCAATGATGAGCTGCATCATGTCAGGAGATATGCCGGGTATGTCAAAGACCTTTTTGTCTGGGGTTGACCAGCGTCTGAAGAGAGCTCTGTGGGTCAGGATGAACACACAGCATAGGATTGAAAATTAACCAAATTCAGCTTTTTCTTCTCATATTCACACTGAGAACAATACTAAAAACATATTGTAGCACTTTTCAAAACAACAGCTACAGTGAC